>NW_026138027.1:122500-170000 GCF_019393585.1 Leptopilina boulardi
TTGCATCAGTGCGAATTTCCTGGCTGTTCGCGAAGTTTTGCTTCAAAGATCGGTCTAGGAGTGCACAGAAGAGCTAAACATCCGCAATTTGTAGATGAACGAGTCCAAGTGGACCGCATAAAAGCGTGCTGGACGGAAGAAGAGGTGCGTCTATTGGCTCGAAGGGAAATAGAATTAATGAATACTGGTGTACGTTTTATCAACGTTGAGTTGGCGAAAGATTTTCCCAACCGAACAGTTGAAGCGATCAAATCGCAACGGAAAGCAGTGGCCTATAGAAACTTGGTGATTGAATTGCAAAACCAAGCTGAAGATGAGGAATCTTCAACCAGTACGTTAAGTACTGAGGAAGAGAGTACTCTGGAGCTGGCAGACAATTCGCAGAACCCGTTTCTCGAATTCTTTTCCTCTTTAGAGGAGCCTGATAATGACAATACTGACATTTACAAACATCATCAAATAAAATTATTTGATATATGTCAGCAAGCCCTAACAAAATCTAAGGAGCTTATTCTGGATCTATTGTCATTATATTTAATCGAAATAACGCCTAAGATCAAACCTAGACCTCCTAGAAAAATAACACCAAATACCGATGTAACTTCGAATCGGAAGAAAAGAAGGCAGGAATATGCTAAGACACAGGCAATGTATTTAAAGAGCAGAAGCAGGTGCATAGAAAATATTTTGACTGGGGCTTCCGACATTAAGCAACCTGATAGGAATATCATGGAACCCTTTTGGAAGAATGTCCTCACACAAAAATCAAATATGTCACCAGTCTTCACTTTGCCTGACCATAAAAAAAAAAAAAAACGCTTGTCGAGTATCTGGCTTCCAATTTCCATAGAAGAAATAAAGTTAAACATGGTTGAAAAGAAGACATCGGCTGGTCCCGATGGTTTAACTGGGAAGGACTATCATAACATCCCACTTATTGTCCTCCAATGTATTTTCAATCTTCTTCTATGGATAGAGAAATTACCATCTTCTCTGTTGGCTTCCAGAACAATTTTTATTCCTAAAAAGGGCTTTGAGCAAGATCCAAGCAAGTATAGACCAATCACAATTCCATCTGTGTTGGTTAGAGGGTTGCATAGAATACTTGCACGCAGAATTGAGGTTGCAATCCCGATTGACGAAAGGCAAAAAGGTTTTAGAACCTGGATCGATGGATGCAGAGATAATGTCTTCCTGCTTGATACCATTCTTAAGCAGCAGCATCGAGGTTTAAAACCCTTGTATATGGCATCTCTAGACGTCGCAAAAGCCTTCCCCTCAGTTTCTCATGAAGCGCTTATATCAGCTCTCCAATCTTTCGGTGTTCCACCAGAATGTGTAAACTATATAAGATCAGTTTACAAAGAAGGGTACACCATATTGCACGGACAAGGTTGGCGCTCTGACAAAATCATTCCTGAGCGCGGAGTGCGTCAAGGGGATCCCCTATCTTCCCCTCTATTCAATATAATAACGCACCGAGCATTGGAAACCTTGCCGAATGATATTGGTGTCAAGATCGGACATAAGAACATTAATGCAATGGCATTTGTAGACGATCTTAACCTGTATGCTTCAACTCCGAAGGGTTTGCAAGTTCTGATTGACCGAATCTCGCATTTTTTCAGCGAATGCGGTCTTTCAATTAACACCGAGAAGAGCTTCACCCTAGGTTTCAAACCATCTGGGAAGCATAAAATGAATACGGTGGATATTAAAACGGAGTTTAAGATCAACAACAGACCTCTTCAAAAGATCGGAAGAGAGAGCACATGGACATACTTAGGTATCCAATTTACTTGGGCAGGGCGTAAGAATGTGGCAATTAAAGATAGCTTGTCTATCGACATTGAGACCCTAACAAAAGCTCCTCTCAAGCCACAGCAAAGACTCTTTGCCTTTAGAACAATGGTCATACCAAAGCACTACCATCAGCTTGCATTGGGCAGTGTCCTATTAGGCACTTTAAAGTGCGCAGACAAAACATCTAGAGCTGCTATTAGAAGGTGGATCAAACTACCTCCTGACACTCCCAATGCGTATTTCCATGCGCCTATATCGGAAGGTGGTCTAGGCATCCCATCCTTCAGATGGGTAGCACCTTCAATAAGGTTAAAAAGATTGCAATCATTAACATCAGATGAAAATCATGAATTGCAACCATACTTGCAGACAGAGATCAACACCTGTCGAAGAAGACTCGTTGACAACGCCCATCAATTTGATTCAAATCAGAAGATCAACGATATGTGGGCCCATAAACTCCATCAGTCCATCGATGGTATGGGACTAAAAGATTCTGGCAAAACTCCTGGTCAGAATACTTGGGTCGGTGATGGAACAAAATTCTTGTCTGGGAGAGATTTTATCAACTCCTGCAGACTAAGAATTAGTGCTATGCCAACGAGGTCCAGAACATCAAGAGGACGAGCAAAAGATCGCTCATGCAGAGCAGGCTGCGATGCTCCTGAGACACTAAATCATGTCTTGCAAGTATGTTTCCGTACACATGTTAAAAGGGTTGATAGACATAATGCAGTTGCAAAGTACATTAGCCAAAAATTTAAGAACAAGGGCTATCAGGTTCTCGATGAACCTAGAATACAGACTGAAGCCGGTCTTCGTAAACCTGATATAATTATCATCAGAAACGATGCGGCTTTAGTTCTGGATGCTCAAGTAGTGAGCGAGCAAAGTGACTTAAAGGCAGTACATCGCCGTAAGTCAATGTACTATCAAGATCCAGCAACTGAAGATTATGTAAAGGAGAAGTCACCCGTGGTGCGCACCATTTCCTACAGTTCAGCTACATTGAACTGGAAAGGAATCTGGTCAAGGGACTCTGCCGAGTGCCTAAAGAAATGGGGATTGAACACTAACGATGTCAAAATCCTGTCTTCAAGGGTACTCATTGGGAGCATTGCGGGTTTTCGCATGTTCAATAACACTACATCGAGAGTAAGAACATCTACTCAGTAGCGAAACCCGGAGCGTTGCTGGCGGACATTGCACATTAACGCATTTGAAGCAAGTTATGAGCATTTAATTAAATAGGTGAAGCCTCCCGCAAGATCTAGAGGACGAATATTTTTTAATAGTGAAGTGAGGTGGTCGTGGTTTTAGTGAGGTATTACCATTGAACTGTACAAGCTGTCAGCATTCAATGGTCGAGTCCCACACATAAGTGCCTAAACGCATTTCCACGACCTCCCAAACACTAAAAAAAAAAAAAAAAAAATAGCCAAATGCCTCGTCATCTAATTAGTGACGCGCATGAATGGATTAACGAGATTCCCGCTGGCTGTCCCTATCTACTAGTCTCGCGCGAGCTGTCGTGCAGTTCACACGTATAGTGGGTAGCTCTCGCTTTTTCTTTAATAAGTGCGGTAATTTTTGTTTGTTTTTATTCATTTTTGGCAGATGTGTTCCGTTCGCGGCAGTTGTTATTTTTACTAAGTTTTGTGTTCGATAGTTGTAGTGCGCCTGCGCACTTCGTTTTTCGTCACTCCTACTCCGTAGGGTGGCGTTAATGTGAAGTGGCAGGTGGCGTTGTATAGCGGCAAGGGAGACAATTATTTTTGCCCTCTTGAAAAATTTCGCTCCGACAAATAGTTTATTAGTTATTAACGTTTAAAAAGTGGCGTGATGTTTGTGACGTAACTTGAGTGCGACAGAGAATAGAGACAGGAGATAGTAGTGTTGCTTCTTGTGCGGGCATTGAAGTCTCTCGCGTATGCGGGCATTGAAGTCTCTCGTGTTGAGAATTTTAAATCGTTTTTTCACCCCTTCTGATGTGTTTGAGCATGGCACACACCTAGGTATTTTTGGTATACAATCAAGTGAACTATCCCCTGAAACAACCCCCAACCCGATTGAGGCAGGGGTTCTCAATTTATATTACTTTTAAGATTTAAGTTGTTGTAAATTCGAAATATTTTTATTTTTAATGGTGCGTTGTTGTGCGCATAGTAGTGAATATACGTTAATCTTCTAAATTTAAAGTCAGTGGTGCTCAACCTGGGTCCCTGAACTTTTCTTACCGTGCTTCTCAACTACAATGAGTGATGTTAACAAAATGGATTATGAAGGAGATACTAGTTCAAATCATGCTCCGAGTGCGTCAGGAGCCTCGATTTCGGGAAAGAGACCTAGAGAAGATGATATTTGTGAGCCTGAAATGTATAGGGAAGAACTGGATGCAACTACAAGAACTGAAAATCTATTTAAAAACGTGAGAAAATTTTTGGAAGAGAAATTTACTAAGCAGTCTAGGATTCTTAAGCCTGATATTTCACATGTTATGAACTTGCTGTCAAAGGTAACTGGAATTATGTCTGAACTGACATTCCAAAATGTGGCTATGCGAGGAAGATTGAAGGAGGCTGAACCTGTAATCACGCAGAGTAGATTTATGGCATCATATGCTAGTGTAGCTAAGAGTAGTATTGAGCAAAAGGAAAAAGTACCACCTATCTCTGGGAAAAAGAAAACAGCACCCCCGAAGAAAAAGTATGCAGCAGTTATAAGAATCATTGATAAGCGGGAGGAGGATACAGCTGATACTACGAAGCTGAAATTTCTTAAAACAGTTAATCCTGTTAAGGATGGAATACGCATTGATAGTCTTAGAAGAACGCGGTCGGGAGCATTGATTGTGGAAACAAAGACACAAGAGGATTTAAGGAAGATTGTCGATAATAAGGCTATGAAATCTAATGGCTTAGAAGTGCAGATGTCTGAGAAACGTTTGCCAAGACTTTTGATTTGTGATGTTCCGGAAGACCTTAACGAAGAGGACGGAAAGGAGGCACTGTATCAACAGAATCAAGAGCTTTTTGCTAACTACGACGATGAAGAATTTAATAATAGAGTTAAATTTTGCTTTAAAGTTGGTAGGAGGAATACTGGAACTTCGAATTGGGTAATAGAAACTAGTCCGGAACTGCGAAATATCATGCGTAGAGGTGAAAGAGTTTATATGGGTACTTTTCGATGCAGAGTGCTGGATTATATTGCGATAAGCAGATGTTATAAGTGCCAAGGCCTGGGCCATATTGCAAAGTCTTGTAGGGCGGAGAAAGAAATCTGTGGAAGATGTGCTGAGGAGGATCATAATATCAAGGACTGTAAGAAGGGTAATGATGTGAAGAAGTGCGGGCACTGTATCAAATTAGGGAAAGCTGAGGTGGATCATCTGCCCAATAGTACTTGTCCTACATATAAACAAGCTTTAGAATTAATCAAAGAAAGAACCGACTATGGATAGTTTCTGTACAAATATAATTCAGGCTAATTTAGGTAGGGGTAGAATCGCAACTGAAGAGATTGTTAACATTGCTGTAAGAAAGAAAGCGCCTGTTTTGTTACTTCAGGAGCCCTATAATTATAGAAATGAAGTTGTTGGTCTCGGGAAATATACTAATCAAATACTAACAGGAAATAATAGATCTGAACCCGTTTGGGCTTGTGTAGCTATCCTAAATAAAGAATATACAGCAACTCTATTGGGTGATATAAGCACATCCCACTGTGTTTGTGCACATATAGTGGGTCCCACCGGTGATTTCTACGTGATTTCGGCGTATTTGCAGTACTCCTTACCTGTTGAAGATATTCTACAACAGCTTCATCGTGCATTGACTAAGATTAAGAGAAAAAGAGTAATAATAGGTATGGATGCAAATGGTATATCTCCATTGTGGTCGTTTGGGAATGATACTGAAGCGGATGATCGAGGAGAACGAGTAGAAGATTTTTTGTCGCAGTGGGATATGGTTCCATTGAATAGGCCTGGTAATCTGTGTACTTTCAGAACTGGTTCTAGAGATATAGACTTGACGGTAGCGGATACTTATTTGGCAACGAAATTGGAAAATTGGTGCGTCTTGGATGACCTGACATCGAGTGATCATCGTGCGATATTAATAACTATTGGCAAGGTAGTACAAGCGGAGTTGGTTAAAAAACCCAGGTATAATTTAAAAAGTGCGGATTGGGCTACTTTTGATAAATTAATAACCGAGAAATCACAAGTGCTTTTATTGGATGATAGAGTAATAAGGAGTGAAAGTGATTTGGAGACATTTGCTGTAGAGGTAACCTGTATGCTGCAGAGTGTTTCAGACTTAGCAATGAAACGAAAACGAGTGTTCCAGAAATCGGTGCCATGGTGGAATACATCCTTAACGAACAAAAAGAGGACTGTGAATAGGTTGAGAAGAGAATATCAAGGAGAACGAGATGAACTTCAGAAGCAGGCTCTAAAGATACGATATAAAAATGCTCGCCGCGAATATACCAGACAAGTTGCTAAAACAAGGAAAAATAGTTGGAGAAGCTTCGTAGAGGAAGACTCTAAGAATAATCCGTACGGCCTGGTTTATAAGATGGCCAATGATAAAATGTGCACAAAAACAGCTCTTCATAGCATTGATCTCGGGGATGGACATAGTGCGGATTGGTTGGAGACTAATGAAGCTATTCTTGATGGCCTTTTTGGACAGAGAGGCAGTGGCTCGACGGATAGAGCGAACAGATCAGTCATGCACTGGGTAGTATCGGAACAGTGTGATGTTTGGAAAGAAGAAGATGTTTCAAGGGAACTAAAGAGCATGAGAAACGGCAAATCACCTGGAGTGGACTACCTTGAGGTCCAAATTGTTAAGAGAGCTGCGATAATGGGACTTTTGCCGGTTATGACGAAACTTTTTAATGAATGCCTCAGATTAGGATCGTTTCCAGTCATATGGAAAGAAGGATCCATAAGAATTTTGCTCAAGGACAAAAACAAGGACCCCTCTATGGTTAAGTCATATAGACCTGTATGCCTTCTCCCGGTATTGAGTAAGCTATTAGAGAAACTTATCAGGCGCTCACTAAAGAGTGTAATTCTACACCCAGGATTTTGTTTTAAGGATCAATTTGGCTTTAGGGAAAATCGAAGCACTACGGATGCACTAATTGAACTTCAAGAGGCAGTTAAAAATGCAGGGGATAATTTAGTTTTAGCAATATTTTTTGACATTACGGGGGCGTTCGATAATATTAAGTGGTCTACAGTTATGAAAGAGCTTGAAAAACGCGAGTGTGATGGGCAGATTTATAGATTAGTGTCTAGTTATTTCAGTGATCGTAAAATAAGAATAGAAGAGGACTATAGTTTTGTGGGAAGGGAAATATTTAAAGGCTGTCCACAGGGGTCAATATTGGGGCCGGACTGTTGGAACATCAGTTTGGATGGAATTTTAGTTAAATTAGAGGAAATGGGTGCAAAAGTTAAAGCTTATGCTGACGATATTCTTGTTATAGTTGAAGCTGAGAGCAGAAGAAGTCTAGAGAAAAAGGCCCAGCCTCTTGTTGATACTTTGAACAAATGGTGTAATGATGAAGGTCTACAATTATCAAGCACTAAGACAGAAATGATAATATTAAAATCAAAAAGCAGAGGCAGTGGTAAGGCACCTAATGTTGGAACAATTTCGGGATCTATTATAAATACTGGTAAGGGAGGGAAACGCCCACCAATAGTAAAATTGAACGGTAAGGGAATAGACTATACACACTCAGCTAGATATCTTGGTGTTTATTACGGTACGCGTATGAACATGACTAGTCATGTAAAAAAGGCAACTGCAAAAGGAAAATCGTTGTTCGCGAAATTAAGTATGGTAGCAAGGGCAAATTGGGGAATATCTTTCTCTGGTCTTAGTGTGATCTATAACACAGTCTTTATACCTATGGTTCTTTATGGAGCCGGAGCATGGGCTGACATTATTTTTGATTATCATGGTCGTATGTTAGTCAGATCACAGAGAAGTGCATTGATAAGAATGGCAAGAGCTTACAGGACAGCATCTACAGAAGCGTTGCAGGTGATTTGTGGGTCAATACCTTTGGATCTTATTGCGATTGAAAATGGATTCAGAAGTAAGGTACGTAGAGGAGAATTTTTTATTTATAAAGATTTTTATTATTCGATAGTGGTATTACCAAAGAAGGCAAAAGAACATTTGAGATCAATTACAATGAACATTTGGCAGGAACGTTGGAGTAGTTCTGTAAAGGGAAGGCTTACGTATTCTTATTTTCCTTCAGTTAGAGATAGATTAAGCTTTAAGCACTTCAGTACAGGTTACTATGTTACACAAATTCTAACAGGCCATGGTGATATCAATGGTAAATTATATGACTTGGGTTTAACCAGTGACAATGGGTGTATTTGTGGGAAAGTGGAAACATCGGATCATTTGATTTATGAGTGTCATGAATTTAATACAGAAAGAATGGAGTTTAGAACTATGTGTGCTTCGAAAAACTTAAACTGGCCACCGGATAAGCAGATTGTAGTGCGCGATCCTGAGATTTTCGATTCTTTTCGGGAAATGTGTAATGGCATAATGAAAAGCAAAGAGCGGAGAGAAGTGGCACTAGTTGTAAATAATTAGAACAAATATGAGTTAAAACTAATTCGAGACTCAATCAATAAATAAGCATAGTAGTAAGTAAAGCAATAAGGACAGTTGCAACAGGGTGTTCAGTGAGACTCCACCTCCCCGAGGTCCTCGCTGGGCAACAGTTCAATTCGACTTACATTCTTTTGTTTGTCAAATTGAACTGGCTAACGGAGTTTAGTTCATTCTATGGACTACCGGCCGAAGCCTTAAGATCTATTCGGCTGGGGTTTTTCCAAGTCAGTGGATCTTAGTTGTGTTTTCGCTGGGGTAGAGTGATTAATTGGTATAGGCCGCGGCCTGGGGAACAAGTTAAACTATTCCAAACTACAACTAGGAATTTACACACACATTCACATGTCCCTATCTACTTCCCCCAGGGTGGAAGGACCTGTCCTCCCTACGGGACCTAGCGCTCCCGGGGTACCCGAGCTGGCAGAGCTGTGCCGCCCGGCGGGGGTTCCAAAAGTCTATAGGTGTCAACAGTGAAGAAGCCGAGAGACATAATGGTAATGGACGTTGGCTTTGAGGGAACGCCTTTAAGGGTTACCTTCTTAAGCCTATGGATAGGGACATGCTCACAGAGAGCCCTGTCGAATCAAACTGGAAATCTGGAATGGTAGAATGTTCTCTTGTCCCGGTGAGGATACAGAGTAGAAACAGGGTATGACGTCCCTGGCTGGCGTACAGTATACAGGCCCGGGTTTTCTTAGCCGGCTAACCTGGCTGCCTGACCATGCGTCGAAAATCCGACGGTTACAGTAGTGTCGTGTGGCGCACGAACTAGGTCCCTGCTGTGCTGAATCGGGGGCTGCTCCGAGGTCCACCGGCTACTTTGAGCATTCACATCCTGAACAGACGAGAAGGTTGATAAGACTTGACTTTGAGTATTGTTACCTTGAAATGGGTGGACGAAGTTGGCCCATCCCTCATTTGAAAACTCATGCAAAATGACGACAATTAAGGAAACATGTTCCAAAACGTCACCAAACTCCTCCGGGTTCCTAGACCCAAATGATATCGAAATGTCGATAAAGAGTACGGAGAAAAGGAAGCTTACCTCCTCCAGGCGAGACTCGAGCATCAGCTCGTCGGACGTTGCGTCTGACAGTGATGGCTTCGAGCTTGCTTCGCGAAGGAGGAAGAAGCTTACGAAGAAAGAGTCGAAGACTCTCACAAGCCCTGAGAAGGTGAAATCTCAGGCTTCGGGAACTCTCAAGTCGTCTGTCAAGGACGACTTGGCTTCTTCGGTTCCCCTTGAAAAGGAAACCGAGGAAGCAATTTTGAAAGTTGAGAAAAAGGAGCAGAGCCAAAGGTTGAAGGCGAAAACAACCAAAACGGCCCTCCTTAACCTCTTGAAAGAGTCTCCTGAGGTCTCGAAAGACGTCAGCTGCCAGGTGATGGAGCACGTGGAAGTGCTCTCTAACATCATCAACAAGCTGATGTGTGAGAACAGCTACTTAAGGGGAGTGATTGTCGAAAAAACGACAAACAGTGAGGTGTTGACCGAGGTTGCCGTCAAGAAGGCTCTTGAAAATGCAACCCCGATGAAGAAAAGTTACGCAAGTGCAGTAAGTAGCGCTAAACCCGCGAAAGCTAAACCTGTAGCGAACTTGAGTGGTGGTGTCAAGAAGGCACCACCACAACTCGCCAAGGTGGCTCTAATAAGAGCCCCTGAATGTCGAAAGGGCGAGACAAGTGAGCAAACGAAGAAGCGAGTTCTCGAGCTGGTGAACCCAGCCAAAGAGAAGCTTCAAGTTCGAGGGGTACGCATGATGCGTGAGGGAGGAATTGCCGTTGAGGTGGTCACTGACCAAGACCTCAACAAGATTCTCTTGAACGAAAAGCTGAAATCAGATGGATACGAAGTCAAGAAGGCAGGAGCTGCAAAGCCGAGAATCCTTCTCTATGATGTACCATCTGAGTTGAACGAGGATGAAGTCGCTGCTGCCATTATGGAGCAGAACGAAATTAAGTCCGACCTGAGCGCAGCTGAGTTTAAAGAATCATTTAAACTAAAGTTCAGGATGGGAAAAAGAGAAGAAGCTCTCACGAATTGGGTTGCAGAGGTAACCCCTGAAATGAGAGGTCTACTCCGAAGTACCAATAAGTCTCGAGTCTATATCGGTTGGTCCGCCTGCCGAGTAGAAGACTTCACGGCCGCGACACGGTGCTTCAAGTGCCAGTGTTACGGCCATGTGCAGAAATTCTGCAAGGAGAAGGAACTTAGCTGTAACTTCTGTTCTAAACAGGGTCACAAAGCTAGTGAATGCCCTGATAAGGCAGCAAATAAATCGCCGACTTGCCCTGCGTGCAAGAAGGCGAAGAAAAAGTCGGACCATAGAGCTGGCAGCAAAAGCTGTCCAGCTCAAAAGGCTGCTGTACAACGGGTACTAAGCCGAACCGACTATGGCAACACAACCTAGTCCTATTTCGATACGTGGCTTGCGTTTGATGCAGATAAATGCTGGCCGTGGCAAGAACACTAGTTCTGCCATACGCCAGTTGTCGGATAAAAATGGGATTCAAATAGCTCTCGTTCAAGAACCTTACTCTGCAAAAGGCAAAGTTTATGGTTTTGGTCTTGCGGCTAAAACTATAATTGGTTCGAAGAGTGATGAGCAACCATGGTCTGCAATAGTTGTATTTGACAAGAATCTGACTGTCATGAGGCTTAGCCAAGTGAGTACCAGTCATATTGTCTGCATACAAGTGGACAATGGGTTCTTTGACGTATACGTTGTATCCGCATATCTCCAATACTCCCATGGAGTGGAAAAGTATTTAGAGGAATTGAAAGTGATCCTTAACCTGTTAAAAGGGAAAAGGATCATCCTTTGCCTTGATTCGAACGCAAAGTCTCCGACTTGGTTCTCTGATCAGCTTGATGAAAAAGGCGAGAAAGTAGAAGAGTTCATTCATGAAATGAACCTCTACGTGTTGAACGAAATTGACCAACCGAAAACGTTCTCATCTACGGCTGGCGAGAGTAACATTGACTTATCAATTTGCTCGAGCCAAGTTGTTAGACACGTTAAAGAGTGGAGAGTAATTGAAAATTGGTGTGAAAGCGATCATCGACCTATTTTTATAGATCTCGAATCTGTAAAGAGGAACGATGATCTTGAACGAGAACACCTAGGAGGCAAACGGTTTAACACCAATAAAGCTGACTGGGAAAAGTTCAATAAAACACTTCTTGACAACCGTCAAGAGCTCGACACGAAGTGTGAGAATAAATTCGATGTCATTAATCTTGCAAAGCAAATCAGAAGGATTATCACCCTTGCGGGAAGAAAATCCATGCCAATGCGTAGAGACAAAGGCCCTGGTGTCAGGTGGTGGACACAGGAGCTAACAGATCTTAAGACTGCTACGAACAAGGCTAGAAGGAAATTCCAGAGAACTAAAGAGCCTGAGAGTAGAGATAGACTTAAAATTGAGTACAGGAATACACGGAAAAAGTTGAAACGTAGAATGAAGGAGACCTCGAAAGAGAGTTTTAAAAACTTCATCACCGAAACGTCGAAGGACCCATGGGGGTTTGCCTACAAGCTTTCTTGTGGCAAGCTCAGAACACAGTGTGCAATGAATACAATCAGAACAGTATCCGGGGAAACCCAGGACTGGAAAGAAACAGCTGAAGTTCTTCTTGATAATCTCTTCTGTTATGATACGGAAGAAGGAGAGAATGAACTTCAAAGTCTTAAGAGGAGCAGAATGCGTGAACCGAGTGAACTCTCGGGGATGCAGGACGCACCTTTTACAGGCAATGAAGTGTATAGAGCAATAAAGAAACTGAAAAACGGAAAAGCTCCCGGTTGGGACGCCATTGAAGTTGTGATGTTGAAGAACTCATGGTCCGTGTTGAACGAACAGTTAATTGCTTTGTACAACGGCTGTCTAAATCATGGAATATTCCCTAATGAGTGGAAGAGTGCAAACGTTGTAACTCTCCTCAAATCGAACGACAAAGATCCGATGGATGCTGCATCCTACCGACCAGTATGTCTTCTTCCTATAATGGGAAAAATACTGGAAAGCCTTACGTTAGAAAGACTAAAAAAGGTTGTGGAACCTAAGCTATCCGAAATGCAGTTTGGTTTTAGGCCAAACCGATGCACGGAGGATGCTATTCGAACGTTTTTGCGCCTTAACAGCGAAGTGGTTGAAAAGCACGCCGGCGCTATCTTCATTGATATTGTCGGTGCGTTTAACAACCTGTGGTGGCCTGATGTTATTCATGAATTAAAGGAAAAGACTGTCCTCCGGGAGTTCTTGGAATCATTCAAGATTTCTTAAATGGTAGGAGAGTCAAATTCCAGACCAGAAATGGTCACGTTGAACGTGTAGTGAATAAAGGTGCACCACAAGGTTCAGTGCTGGCAGGAATGCTGTGGGACACTGTGTTTGATGGTTTGATAATAGAGGTCAGAGAAGCGGGCTTTGAAATCGTCGTTTATGCAGACGACGGCGCCGTCCTGATCCGCGGAAACACGAGACGAGAAATTGAACGAAAAGGAGAACAAGTGCTCAGTATCATTGAGAAATGGTGCAACGAGCATAAAATGAAACTGTCACTGTCGAAGACTGTCATAATGTTGACGAAAGGAAACTTAGACAGGAATCGACCTCCGAGAATTCTCATGTCTGAGAAACCAGTCAAAGCATTGAAAAACTTCAAGTATCTTGGAGTTACACTAGCTACTGGCGAGAAGCGTATCAAAATCGATGAACACATAAATTCTACAGTGTTGAAATGTAGAGCTCTATTCTCTCAGCTACGGAGATTAGCGCGGAGAGACTGGGGTATAAAGTTTTCAGCGATGAGAATAATATACAAAGGTCTTTTCGTTGCGATAATCACCTATGGGGCTGCAGCATGGATGGAAATGCTCAACGCTAAGCACTGGAGGCAATTGAAAGCTCTCCAACGATTTATTTTAATCGGTGTCACTGGTGCATATAGAACGTCGCCAACCGAAGTGTTACCAGTGATGGCAGGTGTACTGCCGATAGAACTCGAGATTCAAAAGAAGCATTATTCATACATGATTAGAAAGGGTATGAGCTTCAAATTGAACGAGTTTGAATTTAATCCCGAAATTTTCGTGGATAATTCAGACCGATGGATTCAGCGATTAAAAGATGCATCTATCAGATCAGTCGTACGAGAACTCGAATTAAACTGGCAGAGGGAGTGGAGGCAATCCCCTAGGGTAGCCAGAAAACTCCTTCCAGATGTCAGCGAGAGACTCAAGTACACTTGGGTTCAACCGAATCATTATACGAGCCAGTTCCTCACGGGACATGGCAAATTTGCTCAAAAACTAACTCAGTTAGGTTTGAAAGCGGACCCGAGTTGCGAATGCAACGAGCCGGCCGAGACAAGTGAGCACGTATTGATGGAGTGTCCTAAGTGGAACGAACTTAGAACGAACCTCAGACAGATGCATGAGCAACAAGGCCTTAAATGGCCAGTTGAAATGAAGCTCCTAATGTATAAAGAGGCGTACGAACTGTTTGAATGTCTGGCAAAGGATATAATCCGAGCCAAGGAGATTGAGGAGTTGCTTGTCAACTAGTTTGCGGGCAACTCCTCAGTTTGCCGTGTAGACATCGGCAGAAGAATAATCCTAACGTTGCCCTCTGCACATGTCGTAGAAGGCGACTAACAAGGAGGAAGGGGCGGTCAGGCTCGAGGATTAGATAGAATCCTCAGACTGATACTCGCACCTGAGTCTAATGGTACCACGGGGATCGGGTGCCCACTTGGACTTGTTTTTTGCTCCGTTAAATTACTCGTCCTTGGCCGGTCATTTGGTGTTGGACTCGTGGGGGCCGTGGTTAATAGCTCACATCGCTTAGAGCAAGATGATGGAGAAGAAGCTGAATCAACGTGATCAGATTTCTTCAAAATTGTCGACGTGTGAGTTGCGGTATACAACTCGGGCAAGAACCTGCATAGTTCCTAGGGATTGGAAAGGTCCCGCCCTTTGTCGGGGGTCCGTGATGTCCTATCTAGACGATCGGAAACGGCCGCTTTATTTTACAAAGTGAGAGTCAGTGCTTTAGAACGATGACTATGTTGAACGAATGTTTGAACGACGATACACAGTGAGAGTCACGAAACATCTTGCGAATTTCTGAAGAGAGAGAAAAGTTGAACGAGGACTAACGTCTATAGGAGTCAAACCGTTGGTAAGTCGAAAGACCAGGTACAACGGAACCACCCCAAAATTCTTTTTCGGACGAATTTTTACGGATTATCGTATTTCCCGCTGTCCCTATCTACTTCGCCGTGGCGCTCCCGGCTTCAGAATAGGGCGCCTGTAGTCCACTGCATGTCGTAAAAGGCGACTAAAATGGGTGCGGAGGGTTGTACCCATCTAGCTAAGTACCGCTTCGACGGAGACGCTGAGATGGGACATTACCGATGATGTATGAACGCACTACGCCTGCCAGGTGTTCACCATGTGAAATGGGACCCTCCCCGTGCAAGGTGGCCGTGGAAGTCCGGCCGGAGAATTTGTCTTCCCGTATCCCATCGCGTGTCGTACGAGGCGACTGAAGAGGGAAATTTGAACGCAGTACGCCTCCTCGTCCGGAGGCAGGGTGAGACCGTTGAGGTTTCAGACTGCGGTCTGACACTTCGGTCTGGGAGCGGATGTTCCACGTGGTCCCCGTTTGGAAGTGCAGGATTCTTGTCCTCGCTAACTCACGCCCACTCCTGTTGGGGTGTTATCGGGTCCAAGATGAATGTTACTAACCGTTCCGCCATTTCATTGGGCACCCTATTGTATGAGTGTGTGTGTGATTGAGTGTGTGTGACCACCAGACCATCGGTGGGTGGAGCTTAGCTCGGAGACGGAACCTCCACGAGGTCCCCGCTGGGTACTTTGATTCCCTTCTTCCGCTCAAGTTCTACTTGCACGGGCGAAGGGAATCAATGCTAACCGTCTCCTCCTGGAAGGGCACCCAGTCTTCTTCGCCGTTTTGGTCCCTAAGGACCTTACAACGGCAATTTTTCCCTCCTCTTTCCCCATGGTGCATCGGTAGCGAGGCGGCTTGTCAAATCGCCGCCGTTTCAACATGACGGCAGTGCTTCCGCTAGAGAATGGATATGCTTATATAACATCGGGAGTTATAGTCCTTAAGGACCCAGGTATCCCTTCTCTGCCTCGAGCATGAAGATAAGCGCAATTCTGTCCCTATCTACTAACTCCGCTACGCCGTTCCCAAGCCCGGGACCTCACTTCGGTGGGGAGGAGGAGGGGTAGAGGGTCAATAAGCATGCTAGAGTTAACATGCAGATAAGAGTTGTATTGGCATCCAAGTTTGTTTTGCCGTTGTTGGTAAAAGCAATGCGCACGGAAATTTTTATATTATTATATAGCATAAAAGCAATGCGCACGGAAACACTGCCCTATGCTTTCTGCCTTTATTTTATGCATGAAAGCAATGCGCACGGAATTTGCTTAGTGGTGGAAAGCAATGCGCACGGAATTTTGCTTAGTGGTGGAAAGCAATGCGCACGGAATTTTGCTTAGTGGTGGAAAGCAATGCGCACGGAATTTTGCTTAGTGGTGGAAAGCAATGCGCACGGAATTTTGCTTAGTGGTAGAAAGCAATGCGCACGAAATTGTTTAATGGTGGAAGCAATGTAGACGAAGGCTGGACGATCTTAGCGTACTCTGGCTTAGTTTGTGTGGATGTAAGTAGGAGAATACACTCTTATTTGTAGGGTTATGGCAGGTGGATATTTGTACCTCGGTCAGAAATAGGGAGAAGGTGTAATGGCTCCTGGAGATAGTGGTGACTGAATCTCGAATGTAGTGAGAAAGGAGCGTAAATAGAGGGTACAATGCGATAAACTGATGGCACACCAGGCCGCCGTATAGTACACAGGTCCGGGTGGTTCTAACCATACTTACCTGGCTGCCTGACCATGCGGTGAATAATCCCGACAGCTTCAATAGTGACGTGTGGTGCACGTGCTAGGCCCTGTTGAGTTGAATCGGGGGGCTCCATCGAGGCCACGAAAGACGTTCCCTATCACGTTTCGGACGGGAGGATTTCCTCACTTCATAAAGGAAATCTGCTGCTACGCTGGAATCCTGAAATCCTGAAAATAAAATAAAAATTAAAACAAAAATGGCTGAAAATAAAAATAATAAAATTAATAAAAGTGTGCCGATGGAAGTAGGTGAGCACCTAGGCTCAACGGAACAGAAAAATACATCCTTACCTAGTGATATGGTTAGAGATGTACTGAAGAGGGAGATGAACGCAAGAAAGAGGTCGTGTGTCGATCTGGACTCATCCCTGGAGGATGAGTGGAAAGACGCCCTGCAACATAATGATAAAGTTGTTAGAGATCTGCAGTATGTGGAGGAAATAATTAGAAAATGTTGCGAAAATGATCCATCTAAGCGGGTCACGAAGGCACTAACGAATGAGATAATGGGACATGTTAGTGACTTAATAGGAGTTGCGATGGGACTACTGACCAGAAATTCATACCTAAAGGGCATTATTGATTGTAAAGATGCTGAACTATCCTGCGTTAATAAGAAGCTAGAGGAAATGAGACAACAGCAAACGTATGCGTCAGTAGTCAAGAAAGCTGAAAAACCAAAAATTCCACTAATTAGCGGAATAAATAAAAGGGCGATGACATTAGCACAAGTAACGATAATAGCTCCACCAGTGGGGAAGGAACTCGATGTGGATGAAACTAAGAGGAAAGTTATGGAACTAATAGACCCTGGAAAAGAAAAGTTAAAAATCAAGGGAGTCAGAAAGAGAGCGGATGGAAAAATTGTAGTTGAAACATCGTCACCAGAAGATCTCTCGAAAATATTAGATCATGAAGCTCTTAAATTGAGTGGGTTCACTGCGATACGATCAGGGGCATTAAACCCGAAAATTGTACTCTACGATGTTCCTAGGAACATAGAAAAAGAGGAATTAACCGAAATAATATACGGACAAAACGAAGATCTTCTGGAAGGGTTAACTAAAGAAGTGTTTCGAGAAGCTTTCATCCCAAGATTTATGATAGGACGTAAGGAGGGCCAATGTACAAATTGGGTCATTGAAGTCACTCCAAATATTCGAAATGTGTTAAGGAGTAATGAGAGGAGCAGGTTATATCTTCAATGGCAGTCATGTAAGATTGAAGACTACAGAGGTGTCACTAGATGTTACAAATGCCAATCTTATGGGCATGTTTCAAAGTTTTGTCGGGAAGAAGAGCAAGTATGTTCATTCTGTGCTAAAACAGGACATAAGCTGATTGACTGCCCAGAAAAGAAGAGGAATGGAAGTCCAACGTGCGCGGCATGTAAAAGGGCGAAGAAAAAGGCTGATCATTCAATTAATGATAAATCATGTCCGGCATATAAATCAGCGTTGGATAGGATCATTCAGCGAACGGACTATGGCATACAATAGCTTAAAAATTCTCCAAATAAATACGGCAAGATGCATGAAAACAGTCTCTGAACTTAGATATCATGTGGAAAAGGAAAATATTCAAATTATGGCTATTCAAGAACCGTATACAATTAAGGGCAAAATCACCAGCTTTGGTAAAGCTGCAAGAGTTGTATCTGGAGAAAAGATTGGAGAAAAGGCATGGGCAGGCATAGTGATATTCGATCCAAAAATTGTGGTCATGAAGATAGAAAGTCTTAGTGATACACATATAACATGCGCCCAAGTTGATACTGGATACCTAATGTTCTATCTAGTGAGTGGATACTTCCAGTATTCTGACCCGATAGAACCATATACAGCAAGATTAAAAAATATTGTCAGGCAATTACATGGGAGGAAAATAATAATTTGTCTAGACGCTAATGCACACTCACCGATCTGGTTTTCGGATGAATTAACGGTCGAAGGAGAAGTTCTAGAAGACGCAATAATGGAACTAAACCTATATGTGGCTAACGAGCCTGATAATCCAAAAACCTACTCAAGACCAGGAGGAGAGGCTAATATAGATGTTACTCTGATTTCAGAACCAGTAGTAAGGCTACTCCATAAATGGGGAGTCAAAGAGGGATGGTCATCAAGCGATCATAATGCAATAACTTTTGAAGTTAGACATGAGTATAAGCAGGTCACTAGTTATGAGAAATCGGAAATGATTAAATTCATTACACAGAAAGCTAACTGGGAACGGTTTGATGCCTCCTTCATGAGGAAAGTACCGGTAGCAGAAGAATGTCAAAGCTCCCATGATGTATTGGAGTTAGTGAGAGGTTTAAGGCGGGCAATGGTGGAAGCTTGTAAGGAATCAATGCCCAAAAGAGGCAAAACTAAAATATGTGCTAGATGGTGGACTGACGAATTAACCATAAAGAAAAGGGATGTACACAAGCTTCGAAGAAATTACCAAAAAGCCAAGAAGAGGAATGGAATAGGTGGAGGAATAAACGCGTATAAAAGTGAATATTATGAGAGTAAAAAGAAATATGATAACCTAATATACAGGACAAGGCTCGATAGCTGGAGAACTTTTATTACCAATGCAAGCAGGGAACCTTGGGGATACGCATATAAGCTCAGCTGTAATAAGTTAAAGGGAGCTCAAGTGCTAAATTCAATTAAAAAAGGGAATGAATATACTTTGGAATGGAAGGATACAGCTGAAGAACTGCTAAATGGTTTATTTTGTTATGACGATCCCGAGTCAGACTCGGGGGAACAAAGAATGATTAGAGAAAATGAAGATGTTGATCTCCGAAACACGGAAGATGAAGTTCAAGTGGAGCATAGGGACATTGAGGCAGTGATATCTAAGATGAAAATAGGGAAAGCCCCTGGTTGGGATGGAATCGAAGTAGTAGTGGTGAAAAGAGCATGGAAACTAAATAGCGAAATCTTTATAAAGCTCTTTAGAGGCTGTTGGAAATTTAGATTTTTTCCCAATGAATGGAAAAAGGCTATGGTTGTCACGCTACTAAAGACAGAGGAGAAACCAAAATCCGACCCATCATCTTATAGGCCGGTATGTCTTCTTCCAGTAATGAGCAAACTGATGGAAGGACTGATTCTGAGTAAAATGCAGCCAAAAAGTGAAGCAAAATTGTCGGATAAGCAATTTGGGTTTAGACCAGGAAGATCCACTGAGGATGCCCTGCATGAATTTCTAAAGATCAGTAGGCAAACGGAAGACATATATGCGTTAGGAATATTTTTGGACATTAGCAACGCATTCAATAACCTTTGGTGGCCGGCTATAATAAAAGCAGCAAAGGCAATTGACGTCTCGAAGCAAATAATCGACATACTAAAGGATTATCTCCGAAATAGACAAGTCATATTCAGAACGGATAGTGGCTCAATAAGAAGAACGGTGAATAAGGGTTGTCCGCAAGGTTCAGTTTTGGGACCTCAGCTGTGGAACATCGTGTTTGACGAACTCGTTAAAATTCTGGAAGAGGAAGGCTTGGATGTGGTGGTATTTGCGGACGATGTAGTTATTATAATCAAGGGTAATTCGAGAGAGGAAATTGAGTTGAAATGTCAAAGGGCGTTGAATGTGGCGCAAAATTGGTGTAGTAGGAACAAGATGAAATTGTCTGAAACTAAAACGGTAATGATGTTGTTAAAAGGAAAGCTAGACACCAAGAGACCTCCGCAAGTGAAATTACTTCAGAAATCAATAAAGATGGTAGAGGAATTTAAATATTTAGGTGTAACTTTCCATGCTGGGACTAAAGGCCTAAAAGCAGGCAGACACCTCCAAATCGTTAGCAATAAAAGCAAACGGATGTTTACGGCAATTAAGGGAGTAGCGAAGAGAGAATGGGGAATTGGATACAAGGCATTAAGAATAATCTACAAAGGATTATTCTTGGCATTGACGACGTATGTTGCTTCTGTCTGGATAGATCTGGTTAACATTAAGGACTGGAGTAAATTAGAGTCCGCACAAAGGCATGCTCTGATTGGAGTTACAAAGGCTTACCAATCAATTTCTCTTGATGCAGTTCAAGTGATAGCAGGTGAATTACCTATAAGAATGGAAGCTATAAGAAGATGTACAATTTACAAACTGAGAAGAGGAATGAAAGTAACAATCAGGGGAATAGATAGAGTAATTGATAAAGGAAATAAACTTGCAATTAGAATCGCCAGAAAGGAAGCTACATCTTATTTAATGTCTGAATGGCAAGAAAAATGGGAAAGATCGAACAAAGGCAGAACAACTTACAAATTTTTACCATCAGTAAGCAATAGACGAAGAATGTACTGGATCGAAATGACATTCTATGTAACGCAAGCTCTATCAGGTCATGGAGACTTTAACGAAAAGCTGATGAGTTTTAACTTGACCGATAACAGCAAGTGTCTATGTGGTTTGGATGACAATAGTAGACACCTAATTATGGACTGTCAACTGTATGATGAGGATAGAGAACTTCTGAAAAATAAATGCAGAGAAGCTGGGGCTATATGGCCACCTGTGGAAACACAATTTATGACGAAGGAAATATTTCCAGAATTCAAGGAGTTCGTAAGAATAGCATTGAGGAAGAAAGAGTTACTAAGACTCGAAAGCAGTTGAATGGCGGATAAGTAAATCTCATGTTACCTGAGAATAAAGTGAACAAAAAGGGAGCAGTGAAGCAACTGATAAATCATAGATCATCAATAAAATTAGCTCCACTTAGAATAAGTGGATGCGAGTCGTTAGACATTAAAGGCATAAGGAGAAATCCTGGGCCAAGTTACGGCGGCAGAGCCGGAAGTTAAATCCGGGCGGGTACCTCCACGCGGTTTCCCTGAATAACCCTTTTGGGTAAACCAAATCCCGTAAATCTCATCAGAGAACTCTGTTAAAACTAATTTTTTCCAAACGTTGGTAACACCTTGAGCAGTGAAAAAGTAGATAAAATCATAAGGAAAAAAAAGGGACTCAACACGGTATAAGAATAAAAGCAAGAAGCTAGGAAAGAATAAAAGATGTTCTTAAGTTAAATGCATAAACAGCAAAGGCAAGAGATCCAAACATACCGATGAAGAAACTAAGAAATCCAGGACGGAAGAGTAAGTAAGATAAACGCTCAAACCGCTGGTATATCTATACAGATAAGGTACAGCGGAAATACCCAGATAGGGTCACGCTATGGATTATTATTATTATTATTATTATTGTCCCTATCTACTCCTTAAGGACCCAGGTATCCCAGTCGGCTTTGTCGACTCTAGCGCAATTCTGTCCCTATCTACTAGTTGCTTCCGAGCATTCGAGCAGTACGGACGTGTCCTGCTGCTCTCTCTGCTTATTTCAAGCGCGCCTTATTGGTCGAGTCTAGCTCCGCCCAATTCTCTCTCTCTCAGTATTTCTTTTGGAAGTGGGAGGAAAGAAGACCAAGTGCCTGGCACCCCGCTTCTTCTCCCCCCCTCGCTTCCGCGAGACTCTCTCCCCCCTCCCGGATGGAGGGTAGAAACAGGACAGGTGTGCCGAAGGGGGAGCTGGTTCACCCCCCTCCCCCGCGACACGCAAGTCAAGTGACAGTGAAAAGGTGGGTGGTGAACACCCAACTTCGCGAGTTCAACCAAGTGGAAGTGCGGATGTGGGTGCTCACCTCCCACCCCTAGAAGTGAAATCTCGCGCCCAGGCAACAGGTGATGCCCTCCCCAAACCTTCTCCACGATCGCGACCAGATACTCCCGACTGGAACGCCCGCCCAAGTGACGACGCGATGCAGGAAGGGGTTAGCAGCGCAGGTGAGGAGGCTTCAAGGAGCAGCATCGGGGTCACCGCGGCTGCCCAGTCCGCGGCCTCTCTCGTCACTGACCCCGCGAAAGGTAAGCGCAAGCGCCGTCTCCGCTCGGCGCGTGGGTACGGTGGGAACTCCAGCGCAGCTGAGAAGAACCCCCTTACCCATACGACGGACGAAGAAGGTGCTTGCGGCAGCGAAACTCGCGCGGACTTCTCACCGCGATATACCGATGGCTTCCGTCCCCACCATCACTGAGACGCCGAACTCACTCCGAGCTCGTGCTCAATTTATAAAGAGGGCAATGGCAGAGTACTGTCTTCGCGGGCCAAGTGGCATCACGCGAGAACAGACTGCTGTCATTGTCGGCGCGATGGAGGACCTTGGTGACGTTGTTGGCGACCTGCTGCTGTGCGTCGCCAGTCTCGAGGGGCGCATCGCCGAGTTGGAAAAGGCTCGCCCCGCTTCGCAATTGCGGGCTGCTGGCCCAGGTGTTGCAAATGTGCAAGCGGTGCGAACCTACGCCATGGCCACCAAAACAATGACCACCGAGAGAGCTGGCCCGATTCCGCGACCCCGACAGCCAACACTGGCACAGGGAAGTGCCCGAACCAGTGGGTTGTCCAGTGTCCCGAAATCGGCGAGCTCTCCCGGTGCGAGTTTAGGTACCACGGTCGTCGAGGTTACGGCGATGCCTCCCCCGCAGGACGACTTTACGGTCGTTAAACGACGTAAAGGGTTGGCGCGCAGCAGCGGATCGCCAAAGAACAGTGGCGGGAATGCAGTTAAGAGGCCTCTCCCGCCCGCTGTCCTAATTAAGCCGGGTCCCTCATTCGCAAACCCCACGAGTGAGGAAGTGAGGAAGGCCCTCACAACATCGTTTAACCCTAACAAGGAGGGCGTTCAGGTGTGCGGACTGCGAAGAATGGGAGCCTCCGGCTACATAGTGGAAACCACAAATGCAGTCGAGGCTGAGAAGGTTCTCCGCAGCCCTGCATTCCTGAGCGCCGGACTGACGGCGTCTCTCCTCGAGAAGCGGAATCCCGAGGTGATGGTGCGTGGCGTCGACTCCAGCATGGAGGAGGGGGAGTTGGCCGAGGCCATCTATGCCCTAAACCGGGATCTTCTCGGGACCCCATCCTTGGACGAATTTAAGAGGAGCTTCACTCCTCGTTACAAGGTGGGGCCCAGAGACGGTACAACGGTGGGCTGGGTGGCCTCTGTGTCTCCCTCCCTCCATAGTGTACTCTGCAAAGCTGGCAGAGTATACGTTGGCTGGAGTCGGTGCTCCGTGCATAACCATGCGCGAGTGATGCGGTGCTATCGCTGCCTTGGCTTTGGGCACACCCAGAAGCACTGCGGTGACACGGAGGACACGTGTGGTCACTGCGCCAACAAGGGACATCGAGCTGCGCTCTGTCCCAACAAGAAAAGCGGGGCCCCCCCGTTTGCGCGAATTGTAAACGGGATGGCCGACAGAGTCAGCACGACCCTATGGGCAGTGGCTGCCCACGTGCAAAAATAGCGCGCGATAGGCTGGTCAGCAGCATCAAGACATTGACTGACAATGGACAATGAGACCGACCGACACACTGACTACGGACGTACCCCAACCCGAGACATCAGCCTTCTCCGCTCCGGTTACTGCAACTCAACATGGGCAATGGTGCATTAGTATCACCCCAGTTGAGTGGCATTATCCGTAGTGAAGGCATCGACCTGGCGCTGGTACAGGAACCATACTCCACCAGGGATGGAGACCTTGCGGGGCTTGGATGCATTGTAAGACGAACGACAATTCACGGTTGCGATTCGCCGAGGAGTGCCGTCCTGGCGTATAATCCCAGGACGACATTCACTCAACTCGGTCACCTGAGTAATCAGCACGTGACCTGCGTCGAGGTTCACAGCCCCGCTGTGAGCTTCTACGCGGTCAGTGCTTATTTCCAGTACTCGGATCCCACCATGAAGCATCTGGAATACCTCGCGAACATCTTGCGAGGTTTGAGAGGTAGGAACGTGCTAATCTGTGCTGACGTCAATGCTAAGTCGACCCTCTGGGGATCCCCTGCCACTTGTGACAGGGGTGAACTAGTGGAGGACTTCATTGCCGTCCACGGATTGCACGTTCTCAACCAAGGCAGTGAGCCTACTTTCCGGAGCTCAGGGGGGGCTTCGAGTATTGATGTAACTCTGGTGACCGACGGATTGCTGCCGTGGATACTGGACTGGCACATACGTACGGACGAAACAACAAGCGACCACGCCCTCATCGAAATTAAAATCGGTGCACGGCGTGTCGCTCGGACTGAAACAGGACAGGTGGGTCAACGTCCTGCGAGGTACAAAGTTGAGAAAGTGAAGACTGACGTGTTCCAGCGAACCCTAACGGAGGAGCTGCAACGCGTCTCGGATTCTCAGCTTTGTACCCCGGAGGACGTAAACGACTACACCGTGGAGTTAACAAAAGCTCTCCACAACAGTTGCAGGGCATCCATGCCCCTAAAGCGCTGGCGCAACAGGTCGCATCCCTGGTGGACAGAGGAACTCACGCTTCTTATGCGTGAAGTTCTTCGACACAGGCGAATGTACCAGCGGGAGGCCGATCCTGAGCGAAGAGCGGAGAAGTGAGATGTGTTCATCCAAAAGAAGGATGAACTTCGGAAACAGGCCAGACGCGCGAACCGGCAATCGTGGAGTGAATTCGTCACGGATGTCGGTAACCGCGAGCCTTGGGGTATTGTTTACAAGACAATAACGAACAGACTGCGCACAGAAACTATTTTCAACACGGTTAGGGATGAAAACGGAGAGGCCGTCTCTTCCATGTCCGAGGGTGCGGAGCTTTTCTTAAAAGCTTTCGTTCCCCTCGACGGAGAGGCAGCAGCCGTTGACGCCGGGGAGTTCCCCCACAACGAGCCAGCGGAAGACGAGGCGCCGTTCACTGGAACGGAGGCTTGGAACATAATCCGCCGCCTCCCGGCCAATAAAGCACCTGGTCTTGACAATATCGAGGTCCAGGTGGTGAAGTTGGCCTGGCCGTGGCTGGAGGCTCCATACCTCCGACTAGTGAACGCGTGCCTTGTGCTGGGCTGCTTTCCGAAGGACTGGAAGAGGGGGAATCTCCGTTTCATCCCTAAAGGACGAGACAAGGACTTGACCGAAGTGCGTTCGTACAGACCGGTATGTCTTCTCCCTGTGCTGGGCAAAATCTTTGAACGCCTTCTGTTGGGAAGACTGAGGAAGACCGCCCTCGGGCCGAACATGCTGTCTACACAGCAGTTCGGCTTTGTAAAGGGACGGTCGTGTGAGGATACCATCGTCGAAGTCCGGAGAATAGTGTCAGAGAAGGAGGAAAGGTACATCCTTGCCCTCCTCTTTGACATCACCGGTGCCTTCCACAAAATAAGGTGGCCATTGGTGATAAATGGACTCACCAGGAGACGCTGTCCGAACAACCTCCTGGCGGTCATGGGAAGCTTCTTCCAGGAAAGAGTCATGACCCTATCCTGGAATGGAGGCACTGTTTCGCGCGCATCCACCAAGGGATGCCCACAAGGCTCGGTGCTTGGTCCATGCGCGTGGAACATTGCCTTCGATGGACTTCTCGAGACTCTTGAGGAATTGCTCGGCAAGTCGTTTGCAGTTTATGCGGATGACTTGTCGGTAATTGTCACTGGAGACTCGAGAAGAGAACTTCAGGATAGAGCCCAGGAGGTTGTTGACACAGTATCTCAATGGTGCGACGCCAATGGCCTCCAGTTGTCGAAGTCAAAAACGGAGATGGTATACCTTAAATTCAGTCCACCCCGTAACAGAAGGAATGCCAATAAGTACAGGGAGAGGAGATTCCCCTCTGACGAAAGCAGGCGGGGCCCAGTCGTCAAACTGGACGGGAAGTCGATCGCACTTAAAAAGAGCGTTCGGCTTCTTGGCGTCAATATTGACGACGGGTTCAAGGTCACGACTCACTGTGTAAGACGGCAGACAAACTGAAAGGACTCATGGCAGCCATCCGACGAGCGGCTCCCAGCAAGTGGGGACTACACTTCCGGACGCTAAAAATGCTGTACCGGGGTGTATTCCCCTCCATTGCGGGTTACGCCGCTGGCGGATGGGCTGACCTTGCTACGAACAAGGACCTACAAAAACTACGGACGGCACAGAGACAGGCTTTGTTGATGTTGACCAGGGCCTATGCCACAACATCGGGCAGCGCGCTATGTGTCATCGCAGGTGTCTTACCGGTGTCGCTCTACCTGAGCGAAAGGCTTGCGATGTACCGCGTCCGGAAACGCAAGGGATTCCATCATGGAGAACTTTCTGTGCTCGCGGAGAACGTCGACAGAAGGACGAAGGGCATGGTGAGGAGGGAGACCCTCCGTATGTGGCAGGAGGCCTGGACGGGTGACACTGTTGGAAGGGTGACGCATACGCTGATCCCCAACATTCAGTGTCGCCTGAAATGCCAGTGGATCTCCCCTGGGTATCACACGTCGCAGATGCTGACTGGTCACGGAGACTTTGGCGCCAAACTTTGGAGCTTTAGTCTCGGTGACGGGCCTGCCTGCTCGTGTGGGGACCCGGAGGAGACCATGATGCATGTCCTGGCCGAATGCCCGAAGTTCGCTGCCGAGCGCCAAACCTTGAGCGACGGCATAGGTGAGGCCGTGGGCTGGCCGGCGGCGGCTCGGAGCTTGCTGAGCCTGCGCGGCTATCCCCACTTCGAGAAGTTCGCCAAGTCGGTGGTGGATAGCAAGGAGGCGCGATGGCGACGCGGAAGCGAAGCTGGTAACGTTCCTCCCGCAACATGACTTCGAAAGGAGTCCGGCGAGAGAGAACAATACCCAATGGTAATAATTGTCCCGTATACGACAATATGGAAATATGGTCCGACGGGACAGATTTATACCAATGCGCAAGTCCACCTGCACTCGACCATTCGCAAGACTGGTCCGGCAGGCAGGATTAATCCGCGTATAATAAGGGGGCAACATTCTTCCCACATTGACCACTAGAAATAGTGGTCCAGTGGGAAAGAATAATGCCAGGGCGTTATCTATCTGCCTGCATTAGTCTAGTCGTGAGACTAGTCCGGCAGGCAAGAATAGAATGAACACGGTGGCAACAACCCATCTGCAATTGACTAATATATAATTAGTCCGGCAGATGAGGTTAATGCGCGGATATTAAGGAAAGCAACATTCTTCCCACATTGACCACTAGAAATAGTGGTCCGGTGGGAAAGAATAATGCCAGGGCGATATCTATCTGCCTGCGCCAGACTAGTCGTGAGGCTAGTCCAGCAGGCAAGAATAGAGTGAACACGGCGTCAACAATTTTACTGCGCCTGACCAGTATAACACTGGTCCAGCAGATAAAATTAATGTGCGAATAAATAGGAGGGCAACATTCTCCCCACAATGACGGGCGAAGGGAAGCAATGCTAACCGTCTCCTCCCGGCACTTCTTCGCCGTTTTGGTCCCTAAGGACCTTACAACGGCAATTTTTCCATCCTCTTTCCCCATGGTGCATCGGTAGTGAGGAGGCTTGCCAAATCACCGCCGTTTCTCCAGGTCAGCAGTATTTTCGTTAGAACGTAGATAAGCTTTTTAACATCGGGAGTATAGTCCTTAAGGACCCAGGTATCCCAGTCGGCTTTGTCGACTCTAGCGCAATTCTGTCCCTTTTAAAAATTTACTATAAACAAGAACTTGCTAAATTTGACATAAACCAATGCGCACCAAATACTTTAAAACTTTTTATTTGTACATAAATGATAAATGCCAACTCTGCAATATACATATTATAAGAAAGCAATACGCATCAAATACTTTAAAACTCACTAATTACCACTAAATGATGAATGCCAACTCTGCAATATACATATTATAAGAAAGCAATACGCACCAAATACTTTAAAACTTTTTATTTGAACTAAATGATAAATGCCAACTCTTGAATATGCATATTATAGGAAACCAATGCGCACCAAATACTTGAAAACTTTTTATTTGTACTAAATGATGATATATGCCAACTCTGTAATATTTTTATGTAAAAGCAATACGCATCAAATGGTCTATAATGAACTTACAAATAAGCAATGCGCACCAAATACTTTAAAACTTTTTATTTGTACTAAATGATGATATATGCCAACTCTGTAATATTTTTATGTAAAAGCAATACGCATCAAATGGTCTATAATGAACTTACAAATAAGCAATGCGCACCAAATACTTGAAAACTTTTTATTTGTACTAAATGATGATATATGCCAACTCTGTAATATTTTTATGTAAAAGCAATACGCATCAAATGGTCTATAATGAACTTACAAATAAGCAATGCGCACCAAATACTTGAAAACTTTTTATTTGTACTAAATGATGATATATGCCAACTCTGTAATATTTTTATGTAAAAGCAATACGCATCAAATGGTCTATAATGAACTTACAAATAAGCAATGCGCACCAAATACTTTATATTTATCATTAGTTCTAAAAGACAAATAACAACTTTAAAATATAGTATGTAAAAGCAATGCGCACCAATTAGTATTGAAAAATATATTAATAATTTTTTTTAAAATTGAAAAAAAATTTTTTTTTTTTTTTTTCGACCTTTATTGAAATACTATGTATTTAGAAGATTCCTTATATATGAATTAATGTATTTGACCATTAATCGCGATACACTTTTTTTGATGGTTCGGATCCTTGTAAGCACAGCATTGTCACGAGTCGGTGTCTAAGACCGAATGGCTCATATGTGACGAGCGCCTTGGGCGTCTAAGTATATATTTTTTCATTTTGAAATTTTTATATTACTTTAACAACAGAGCATCGACTCACTCGATTCCGAGCGATAGTCAAAAATAATAAACGATATAATGTCTAATGACATTAACAAGACGACTTTTTCAAAGTCTATCGTTGGGTATATATAACCTTATATATATCATATATGAGAGTACGATTTTGAAAGTACCTTGTCGGATTTGTGTCAGTTATGAGGGCGATACAATCTGAAAATATATTGAACGAAATGCCCTTATAAAATAAAAACAAAAAATTTATAAGGAGAGCAGTTTTATATTGATGTGTGTGCGTCTCACCGCTAGAGGCACGATGGCGTAACAACGACAACGCTCCTCTCGCAACTTGACTTCCCTAAAAGGAGTCCGGCGAGAGAGAGGAATGTCCTGGGTAAAAATTCCCCTGCACATGTCTTCTCGAAAGAGGAGTCCGGCAGATGGAATTAATACCGTAATTCGATGGTTGACAACGCTCCTCTCGCAACCTGACTACCTGCAAAGGAGTCCGGCGAGAGAGAGGAATGTTATAGGTAACAGATCCACTGCACTTGACCTCTCGTAAGAGGAGTCCGGCAGATGGATCTAATACCGAGGCATGATGGATGATGACTCTGTGACCTAAACAAAAACCTTCCTCGGGCTTAGCCATTCCAGAGAATCGCTCGGCCCGAGTAAGGTGGAAAAAAAAAAAAAAAAAAAAAAAAAATACTACGGCTCACTGTCGCAGAGCATCATCCATCTCCATAGGTCTGTGGGCCCCACCACCTTTCCATGGGAGCTTCACTCGCTTCACATTTCGCTTTCCGATAGGCACTATCTCTTTCTTGATCTCTTTCTTGCTCTAATTCTCTCAATCTATCCTATCTTCTTTTTCTTCATTTCCTTTCTCCACTGTACACAATTTTTTTTTTTTTTTTTTTTTTTTTTTTTTTTTTTTTTTTTTTTTTTTTTTCTCTTTCGACCAACCAGAACATCGGTGGATGGAGCTTAGCTCGGAGACGGAACCTCCACGAGGTCCCCGCTGGGTACTTTGTCTCCCTTCTCCCGCTCAAGATTTTAGAATCTTGCACGGGCGAAGGGAGACAATGCTAACCGTCTCCTCCCGGAAGGGCATCCGGTCTTCTTAATGCCGCTTTGGTCCTAAGGCCTTACAGCGGCAATTTTTCCATACTCGCTTCCTTCCGGAGCAACGGTAGTGAGGAGGCTTGCCAAATCACCGCCGTTTCTCTATGTTGCGTAGTGGCTTCGCTGAAAAGTAGATATGCTTTAACATCGGGATTATAGCCCTTCATGGGCCCAGGTATCCCAGTCGGCATGGCCGACTCAGCACAATTCTGTCCCTATCTACTTCCCCCAGGGTGGGAGGACCTGTCCTCCCTACGGGACCTAGCGCTCCCGGGGTACCCGAGCTGGCAGAGCTGTGCCGCCCGGCGGGCGTTCCAAAAGTCTATAGGTGTCAACAGTGAAGAAGCCGAGAGACATAATGGTAATGGACGTTGGCTTTGAGGGAACGCCTTTAAGGGTTACCTTCTTAAGCCTATGGATAGGGACATGCTCACAGAGAGCCCTGTCGAATCAAACTGGAAATCTGGAATGGTAGAATGTTCTCTTGTCCCGGTGAGGATACAGAGTAGAAACAGGGTATGACGTCCCTGGCTGGCGTACAGTATACAGGCCCGGGTTTTCTTAGCCGGCTAACCTGGCTGCCTGACCATGCGTCGAAAATCCGACGGGGGCTGCTCCGAGGTCCACCGGCTACTTTGAGCATTCACATCCTGAACAGACGAGAAGGTTGATAAGACTTGACTTTGAGTATTGTTACCTTGAAGTGGGTGAAAGAAGTTGGCCCATCCCTCATTTGAAAACTCATGCAAAAATGACGACAATTAAGGAAACATGTTCCAAAACGTCACCAAACTCCTCCGGGTTCCTAGACCCAAATGATATCGAAATGTCGATAAAGTGTACGGAGAAAAGGAAGCTTTCCTCCTCCAGGCGAGACTTGAGCATCAGCTCGTCAGACATTACGTCTGAGAGTGATGGCTTCGAGCTTGCTTCGCGAAGGAGGAAGAAGCTAACGAAGAAGGAGTCGAAGACTCTCACAAGCCCTGAGAAGGTGAAATCTCAGGCTTCGGGAGCTCTCAAGTCGCCTGTTAAGGACGATTTGGCTTCTTCGGTTCCCCTTGAAAAGGAAACCGAGGAAGCAATGTCGAAAGTTGAGAGGAAGGAGCAGAGCCAAAGGTTGAAGGCGAAATCAACCAAAACGGCCCTCCTTAACCTCTTGAAAGAGTCTCCTGAGGTCTCGAAAGACGTCAGCTGCCAGGTGATGGAGCACGTGGAAGTGCTCTCTAACATCATCAACAAGCTGATGTGTGAGAACAGCTACTTAAGGGGAGTGATTGTCGAAAAAACGACAAATACTGAAGTGTTGACCGAGGTTGCCGTCAAGAAGGCTCTTGAAAATGCAACCCCGATGAAGAAAAGTTATGCAAGTGCAGTAAGTAGCGCTAAACCCGCGAAAGCTAAACCTGTAGCGAACTTGAGTGGTGGTGTCAAGAAGGCACCACCACAACTCGCCAAGGTGGCTCTAATAAGAGCCCCTGAATGTCGAAAGGGCGAGACAAGTGAGCAAACGAAGAAGCGAGTTCTCGAGCTGGTGAACCCAGCCAAAGAGAAGCTTCAAGTTCGAGGGGTACGCATGATGCGTGAGGGAGGAATTGCCGTTGAGGTGGTCACTGATCAAGACCTCAACAAAATTCTATCGAACGCAATGCTGAGGTCTGACGGATATGACGTCAAAAAGGCAGGAGCCGCGAGGCCGAGAATCCTTTTGTATGACGTCCCGTCAGATTTGAACGAAGACGAAATTTCTGCTGCCATAATGGAGCAGAATGAATCAACGTCTGCCCTAAACGCAGCACAGTTTAAAGAGAGTTTTAAACTGAAGTTTAGGATGGGAAAAAGAGAAGAAGCTCTCACGAATTGGGTTGCAGAGGTAACCCCTGAAATGAGAGGTCTACTCCGTAGTACCAACAGATCTCGAGTCTACATCGGCTGGTCCGCCTGCCGAGTAGAAGACTTCACGGCCGCGACACGGTGCTTCAAGTGCCAGTGTTACGGCCATGTGCAGAAATTCTGCACGGAGAAAGAGCTTTGCTGTAACTTCTGTTCTAAACAGGGACACAAAGCAAACGAATGCCCTGATAAGGCTGCAAATAAATCGCCGACTTGCCCTGCGTGCAAGAAGGCGAAGAAAAAGTCTGATCACCGAGCTGGAAGCAAAAGCTGTCCAGCTCAAAAGGCTGCTGTACAACGGGTACTAAGCCGAACAGACTATGGCAACACAACCTAGTCCTATTTCGATACGTGGCTTGCGTTTGATGCAGATAAATGCTGGCCGTGGCAAGAACACTAGTTCTGCCATACGCCAGTTGTCGGATAAAAATGGGATTCAAATAGCTCTCGTTCAAGAACCTTACTCTGCAAAAGGCAAAGTTTATGGTTTTGGTCTTGCGGCTAAAACTATAATTGGTTCGAAGAGTGATGAGCAACCATGGTCTGCAATAGTTGTATTTGACAAGAATCTGACTGTCATGAGGCTTAGCCAAGTGAGTACCAGTCATATTGTCTGCATACAAGTGGACAATGGGTTCTTTGACGTATACGTTGTATCCGCATATCTCCAATACTCCCATGGAGTGGAAAAGTATTTAGAGGAATTGAAAGTGATCCTTAACCTGTTAAAAGGGAAAAGGATCATCCTTTGCCTTGATTCGAACGCAAAGTCTCCGACTTGGTTCTCTGATCAGCTTGATGAAAAAGGCGAGAAAGTAGAAGAGTTCATTCATGAAATGAACCTCTACGTGTTGAACGAAACTGACCAACCGAAAACGTTCTCATCTACGGCTGGCGAGAGTAACATTGACTTATCAATTTGCTCGAGCCAAGTTGTTAGACACGTTAAAGAGTGGAGAGTAATTGAAAATTGGTGTGAAAGCGATCATCGACCTATTTTTATAGATCTCGAATCTGTAAAGAGGAACGATGATCTTGAACGAGAACACCTAGGAGGCAAACGGTTTAACACCAATAAAGCTGACTGGGAAAAGTTCAATAAAACACTTCTTGACAACCGTCAAGAGCTCGACACGAAGTGTGAGAATAAATTCGATGTCATTAATCTTGCAAAGCAAATCAGAAGGATTATCACCCTTGCGGGAAGAAAATCCATGCCAATGCGTAGAGACAAAGGCCCTGGTGTCAGGTGGTGGACACAGGAGCTAACAGATCTTAAGACTGCTACGAACAAGGCTAGAAGGAAATTCCAGAGAACTAAAGAGCCTGAGAGTAGAGATAGACTTAAAATTGAGTACAGGAATACACGGAAAAAGTTGAAACGTAGAATGAAGGAGACCTCGAAAGAGAGTTTTAAAAACTTCATCACCGAAACGTCGAAGGACCCATGGGGGTTTGCCTACAAGCTTTCTTGTGGCAAGCTCAGAACACAGTGTGCAATGAATACAATCAGAACAGTATCCGGGGAAACCCAGGACTGGAAAGAAACAGCTGAAGTTCTTCTTGATAATCTCTTCTGTTATGATACGGAAGAAGGAGAGAATGAACTTCAAAGTCTTAAGAGGAGCAGAATGCGTGAACCGAGTGAACTCTCGGGGATGCAGGACGCACCTTTTACAGGCAATGAAGTGTATAGAGCAATAAAGAAACTGAAAAACGGAAAAGCTCCCGGTTGGGACGCCATTGAAGTTGTGATGTTGAAGAACTCATGGTCCGAGTTGAACGAACAGTTAATTGCTTTGTACAACGGCTGTCTAAAACATGGAATATTCCCTAATGAGTGGAAGAGTGCAAACGTTGTAACTCTCCTCAAATCGAACGACAAAGATCCGATGGATGCTGCATCCTACCGACCAGTATGTCTTCTTCCTATAATGGGAAAAATACTGGAAAGCCTTACGTTAGAAAGACTAAAAAAGGTTGTGGAACCTAAGCTATCCGAAATGCAGTTTGGTTTTAGGCCAAACCGATGCACGGAGGATGCTATTCGAACGTTTTTGCGCCTTAACAGCGAAGTGGTTGAAAAGCACGCCGGCGCTATCTTCATTGATATTGTCGGTGCGTTTAACAACCTGTGGTGGCCTGATGTTATTCATGAATTAAAGGAAAAAGACTGTCCTCCGGGAGTTCTTGGAATCATTCAAGACTTCTTAAATGGTAGGAGAGTCAAATTCCAGACCAGAAATGGTCACGTTGAACGTGTAGTGAATAAAGGTGCACCACAAGGTTCAGTGCTGGCAGGAATGCTGTGGGACACTGTGTTTGATGGTTTGATAATAGAGGTCAGAGAAGCGGGCTTTGAAATCGTCGTTTATGCAGACGACGGCGCCGTCCTGATCCGCGGAAACACGAGACGAGAAATTGAACGAAAAGGAGAACAAGTGCTCAGTATCATTGAGAAATGGTGCAACGAGCACAAAATGAAACTGTCACTGTCGAAGACTGTCATAATGTTGACGAAAGGAAACTTAGACAGGAATCGACCTCCGAGAATTCTCATGTCTGAGAAACCAGTCAAAGCAGTGAAAAACTTCAAGTATCTTGGAGTTACACTAGCTACTGGCGAGAAGCGTATCAAAATCGATGAACACATAAATTCTACGGTGTTGAAATGTAGAGCTCTATTCTCTCAGCTACGGAGATTAGCGCGGAGAGACTGGGGTATAAAGTTTTCAGCGATGAGAATAATATACAAAGGTCTTTTCGTTGCGATAATCACCTATGGGGCTGCAGCATGGATGGAAATGCTCAACGCTAAGCACTGGAGGCAATTGAAAGCTCTCCAACGATTTATTTTAATCGGTGTCACTGGTGCATATAGAACGTCGCCAACCGAAGTGTTACCAGTGATGGCAGGTGTACTGCCGATAGAACTCGAGATTCAAAAGAAGCATTATTCATACATGATTAGAAAGGGTATGAGCTTCAAATTGAACGAGTTTGAATTTAATCCCGAAATTTTCGTGGATAATTCAGACCGATGGATTCAGCGATTAAAAGATGCATCTATCAGATCAGTCGTACGAGAACTCGAATTAAACTGGCAGAGGGAGTGGAGGCAATCCCCTAGGGTAGCCAGAAAACTCCTTCCAGATGTCAGCGAGAGACTCAAGTACACTTGGGTTCAACCGAATCATTATACGAGCCAGTTCCTCACGGGACATGGCAAATTTGCTCAAAAACTAACTCAGTTAGGTTTGAAAGCGGACCCGAGTTGCGAATGCAACGAGCCGGCCGAGACAAGTGAGCACGTATTGATGGAGTGTCCTAAGTGGAACGAACTTAGAACGAACCTCAGACAGATGCATGAGCAACAAGGCCTTAAATGGCCAGTTGAAATGAAGCTCCTAATGTATAAAGAGGCGTACGAACTGTTTGAATGTCTGGCAAAGGATATAATCCGAGCCAAGGAGATTGAGGAGTTGCTTGTCAACTAGTTTGCGGGCAACTCCTCAGTTTGCCGTGTAGACATCGGCAGAAGAATAATCCTAACGTTGCCCTCTGCACATGTCGTAGAAGGCGACTAACAAGGAGGAAGGGGCGGTCAGGCTCGAGGATTAGATAGAATCCTCAGACTGATACTCGCACCTGAGTCTAATGGTACCACGGGGATCGGGTGCCCACTTGGACTTGTTTTTTGCTCCGGTAAATTACTCGTCCTTGGCCGGTCATCTGGTGTTGGACTCGTGGGGGCCGTGGTTAATAGCTCACATCGCTTAGAGCAAGATGATGGAGAAGAAGCTGAATCAACGTGATCAGATTTCTTCAAAATTGTCGACGTGTGAGTTGCGGTATACAACTCGGGCAAGAACCTGCATAGTTCCTAGGGATTGGAAAGGTCCCGCCCTTTGTCGGGGGTCCGTGATGTCCTATCTAGACGATCGGAAACGGCCGCTTTATTTTACAAAGTGAGAGTCAGTGCTTTAGAACGATGACTATGTTGAACGAATGTTTGAACGACGATACACAGTGAGAGTCACGAAACATCTTGCGAATTTCTGAAGAGAGAGAAAAGTTGAACGAGGACTAACGTCTATAGGAGTCAAACCGTTGGTAAGTCGAAAGACCAGGTACAACGGAACCACCCCAAAATTCTTTTTCGGACGAATTTTTACGGATTATCGTATTTCCCGCTGTCCCTATCTACTATGTGGGTGCTCACCTCCCACCCCTAGAAGTGAAATCCCGCGCCCAGGCAACAGGTGATGCCCTCCCCAAACCTTCTCCACGATCGCGACCAGACACTCCCGACTGGAACGCCCGCCCAAGTGACGACGCGATGCAGGAAGGGGTTAGCAGCGCAGGTGAGGAAGCATCAAGGAGCAGCATCGGGGTCACCGTGGCTGCCCAGTCCGCGGCCTCTCTCGTCACTGACCCCGCGAAAGGTAAGCGCAAGCGCCGTCTCCGCTCGGCGCGTGGGTACGGTGGGAACTCCAGCGCAGCTGAGAAGAACCCCCTTACCCATACGACGGACGAAGAAGGTGCTTGCGGCAGCGCGGCAGCGAAACTCGCGCGGACTTCTCACCGCGATATACCGATGGCTTCCGTCCCCACCATCACTGAGACGCCGAACTCACTCCGAGCTCGTGCTCAATTTATAAAGAGGGCAATGGCAGAGTACTGTCTTCGCGGGCCAAGTGGCATCACGCGAGAACAGACTGCTGTCATTGTCGGCGCGATGGAGGACCTTGGTGACGTTGTTGGCGACCTGCTGCTGTGCGTCGCCAGTCTCGAGGGACGCATCGCCGAGTTGGAAAGGGCTCGCCCCGCTTCGCAATTGCGGGCTGCTGGCCCAGGTGTTGCAAATGTGCAAGCGGTGCGAACCTACGCCATGGCCACCAAAACAATGACCACAATGAGCTTGCTGAGCCTGCGCGGCTATCCCCACTTCGAGAAGTTCGCCAAGTCGGTGGTGGATAGCAAGGAGGCGCGATGGCGACGCGGAAGCGAAGCTGGTAACGTTCCTCCCGCAACATGACTTCGAAAGGAGTCCGGCGAGAGAGAACAATACCCAATGGTAATAATTGTCCCGTATACGACCATATGGAAATATGGTCCGACGGGACAGATTTATACCAATGCGCAAATCCACCTGCACTCGACCATTCGCAAGACTGGTCCGGCAGGCAGGATTAATCCGCGAATAATAAGGGGGCAACATTCTTCCCACATTGACCACTAGAAATAGTGGTCCAGTGGGAAAGAATAATGCCAGGGCGTTATCTATCTGCCTGCATTAGTCTAGTCGTGAGACTAGTCCGGCAGGCAAGAATAGAATGAATACGGTGGCAACAACCCATCTGCAATTGACTAATATATAATTAGTCCGGCAGATGAGGTTAATGCGCGGATATTAAGGAAAGCAACATTCTTCCCACATTGACCACTAGAAATAGTGGTCCGGTGGGAAAGAATAATGCCAGGGCGATATCTATCTGCCTGCGCCAGACTAGTCGTGAGGCTAGTCCAGCAGGCAAGAATAGAGTGAACACGGCGTCAACAATTTTACTGCGCCTGACCAGTATAACACTGGTCCAGCAGATAAAATTAATGAGCGAATAAATAGGAGGGCAACATTCTCCCCACAATGACCACTAGAAATAGTGGTCCGGTGGGAAAGAATTATGTCATGGCAAACTCTGCTTGCGCTAGACTAGTCGTGAGATTAGTCCGGCAAGCATGATAAAGACCATTCTTCTTTTTTTTTTTTTTTTTTTTTTTTTTTTTTTTTTTTTTTTTCAGGCCTACCGGAACATCGGTGGGTGGAGCTTAGCTCGGAGACGGAACCTCCACGAGGTCCCCGCTGGGTACTTTGTTTCCCTTCTCCCGCTCAAGATTTTCGAATCTTGCACGGGCGAAGGGAAGCAATGCTAACCGTCTCCTCCCGGAAGGGCACCCGGCCTTCTTCGCCGTTTTGGTCCTTAAGGACCTTACAACGGCAATTTTTCCATCCTCTTTCCCCATGGTGCATCGGTAGTGAGGAGGCTTGCCAAATCACCGCCGTTTCTCCAGGTCAGCAGTGTTTTCGTTGGAACGTAGATAAGCTTTTAACATCGGGAGTATAGTCCTTAAGGACCCAGGTATCCCAGTCGGCTTTGTCGACTCTAGCGCAATTCTGTCCCTATCTACTAGTTGCCTTTGAGCTGTCGAGCAGTGCGGACGTGTCCGGCTGCTCTTTCTTGTGTTTTCTCCCTGCAATTTCCCTTTCCTTTCTCTTATTTTCAGTGTGCCCTCCCTCTCTCTCTTTCCAATATGGTGGGAGAGAGCGAAGAAGCTGCTGCCGCCGAGGAGAAGGCGTGCAAGCCGCCGCCAATCACAGCGCCTCCTGAGACGACACGCCCTCTCGACTGGACTGAGCTATCCGACTCCGAGGTGGAAGTGGTAAACCCCCAACCCAAGGAAGGCCAGGTCGCCGGTCCCGGAGCTGTGCTCCCAAAAGGTAAGCGCAAGCACCATTTATTAAAATCGGGGGGTGGATGTGCAAGCACAAGTGGTGCGAAAAACATCCCCCTCCCCTCCTCATCCGACGAGGACAGTTCCCGCGGCGGTACGGGCCATCTGGCCAAAAAATTCACCCCTGCCAGTACGGAAATATCGACGGGACCCTTAGTTCCCCCACCCTCCCTCATCTTATCGGGACCGGAAGTACTTCGCGCTCGTGCCCTCAATCTAAAGAGGGAAATGACGGCCTATTGTTTACGAGAGACAAATGGTCTCACTCGACAACAATCGGCCGCCATTTTGGGGAGAACGGAAGACCTCCACGAGATTGTGGACGACCTCCTGCTTTACGTCGCGAACCTTGAGGGTCGCCTCTGTGAAATTGAAAAAGTGCGTACTGTGGTTCCCCCCAACACGCTTGTGAAAGGGTTAACCACAGCCCGCTCTTATGCTACCGCAGCAGCGACGGGAACTAGCGCTGGAGGGGGAATGCCCCCACCGAAAATAACAACTATGCAAGGATGTGCACGCACCTCAGGCGAATTGGTTCGCACTGCGGTACGGGCTTCCCCCTCCCGCGCTGGTATCCCGTCTACAGAGGGACCCTCCGGGAATGGCTTCACCGTAGTGTCGCGACGTAAAGCGGATAAAAAAGGCAAAAAGCCTGATCAGAACCGCGCAACGAACGCTATTATTAAGCCCCTCCCCCCCGCGGTTCTGATCACACCAGATCCCTCGTTCTCGAACCCCACGAGCGACGAAGTAAGAAAAGCATTGACCTCCTCGTTCAATCCGACAAAGGAGGGAATCCAGGTGCGTGGGTTACGCAGAATGGGGGCAAACAGCTTCATCGTGGAAACCACAAATGAAGCTGAGGCCCAAAAAATTCTACGTAACCCTACCTTCGCTGGTAAAGGGCTACAGGCTTCTCTCCTGGATAAGCGGAATCCCGAGGTTATGATACGGGGCATCGACTCAGAAATGGAGGGTAACGATGTGACAGAGGCCATCCATGCTCTCAACCGGGACGTCCTTGGATCCCCACCCTTGGACGAGTTCAGAAAATCTTTCTCCCCTCGGTACAAGGTGGGACCCAAGGAGAGCAAAACGGTATGCTGGGTTGCCTCTGTCACACCTTCATTACACCAGACACTCTGCAAAGAAGGCAGAGTGTACGTTGGGTGGAGTAGATGTCCCGTGCATAACCACGCACGCGTCATGCGGTGCTACCGCTGCCTGGGCTTCGGACACACGCAGAAGAACTGTGTAGACAACGAGGACACCTGCGGGCACTGTGCGGAGAAAGGACATCGTGCTGCACTCTGCGACAAAAAGAAAAGCGGGGCCCCCCCAATCTGCGCAAATTGCAAAAGGGACGGCCGGCGGAGTCAGCACGACCCTATGAGCACAGACTGCCCCCGAGCGAAAATAGCGCGCGACCGACTCGTCAGCAGCACGAAGACACTGACCGACAATGGACAGTAATACGGACAGACACACGGTACCCCCCTTGTTACGTCAAAGCTCTCCACTTAGGATTATGCAACTCAACATGGGCAACGGCGCTATTGTGACGCCGCAGTTGAGTAGCATAATCCGACGCGAACGCACAGACCTCGTCCTGATACAGGAACCGTATACCACGGAATCTGGTGAGCTTCCCGGGCTGGGACGCTGCATCAGACAGACGACAATACGCGGCTGCAATTCACCGAGAAGTGTAGTCCTGACGTTCAATCCCAGGACTACAATTACTCAACTCGGTCACTTGAGTAACCAGCACGTGACCTGCGTGGAAGTACACAGCCCTGCTGTAAGCTTCTACGCGGTCAGTGCTTATTTTCAATACTCGGAGCCCGCTGAGAGACACCTAGGGTATCTCACAGATATCCTCCGTGCGTTACGAGGCAGGAACGTGCTAATCTGTGCTGACGTCAATGCGAAATCGACCCTCTGGGGATCCCCTGCCACTTGTGACAGGGGTGAACTAGTGGAGGATTTCATTGCCGTCCACAGATTACACGTCCTGAATCACGGTGAGATACCCACATTCAGGAGCTCACGTGGGGCTTCGATTATTGATGTTACTCTCGTGACCGATGGATTGCTGCCGCTAATGACAGACTGGCTCGTACGAACGGACGCAACGACTAGCGACCATGCCCTCATCGACTTTAAAATCGGTGCTCGGCTGGTCGCAAGAACTGAGACTGCAGGCCAACACCCTCTGAGGTATAGAATCGAGAAAGTGAAGATGGACGTGTTTCAGAGAATCCTTTCGGAGGAACTGCAACACGTATCTGATTCTCGACTTGATACCCCAGAGGATGTTGATGCCTTTACCGTGGAGTTGAAGGGTGCACTCCACAAAGCATGCAAAGCGTCCATGCCCAAGAAAAGATGGCATAGCAAACCACATCCGTGGTGGACGGAAGAACTCACGCAAATGAAGCGTGAAGTTCTCCGTCTACGGGGACTGTATCAACGCGAGGTCTTGCCAGAGCGAAAAGTGGAGAGACGGGAGACGTACATCCGAAAGAAGGATGAATTTCGCAAGGAGGCCAGACGCGCGAACCGGCAATCATGGCGCGACTTTGTCACTGATGTCGGTAACCGCGAGCCATGGGGTATCGTATACAAGTCGTTGACGGACAAATTACGTACCGAGACCATTTTTAGTACGGTTAGGAATGAACACGGAGAAGCCGTCACTTCCATGTCCGAGGGAGCGGAACTATTTTTAAAAGCTTTCGTTCCCATCGAAGAACAGGAAGTGGCGGCAGTTCAATGGGCAATTCCCGAGCCAGCGGAAGACGAAGAGCCGTTTACTGGAACGGAGACTTGGAGGATAATCCGCCACCTCCCAGCCAGAAAAGCCCCTGGCCTTGATAATATTGAGGTCCAGGTGGTGAAAATGGCATGGCCGTGGTTGGAGCATCCATTTCTCCGTCTAGTAAACGCGTGCTTGGTGCTGGGCCACTTCCCAAAAGATTGGAAGTTGGGTAACCTCCGGTTCATTCCTAAAGGACGGGACAAAGACTTAACCGAGGTGCGCTCATACAGACCGGTGTGTCTGCTTTCTGTTCTTGGAAAAATATTCGAGCGCCTGCTGTTGGGAAGGTTGAGAAAGACTGCCCTCGGGCCGAATATGTTGTCCACACAACAATTCGGCTTTGTAAAGGGCAAGTCTTGCGAGGACACCATTGTTGAAATCCGTAGGATAGTGTCGGAGAAGGAGGAGAGGTACGTCCTAGCCCTCCTCTTCGACATTACCGGGGCCTTTGACAACATAAGGTGGCCGTTGGCAATAAATGGACTAGCCAAGAGAGGCTGCCCGAGCAACATCTTGGCTGTCATAGGAAGCTACTTCCGAGATAGACGGATGACACTCTCCTGGAATGGAGGCTCTGTTCTGCGTGCATCAACCAAGGGATGCCCTCAAGGTTCCGTGTTGGGTCCATGCGCGTGGAACATAGCCTTTGATGACCTTCTGGAGACTCTAGAGCAATTAATCGGAAAGTCATTTGCAGTCTATGCAGATGACTTGACGGTAATTGTCTCTGGAAACTCCAGAAAGGAACTCCAGGAGAGAGCCCAAGATGTGGCCGACGTAGTCTCTCAATGGTGTGGCGCTAACGGTCTCCAGTTGTCAAAGAGCAAAACGGAGATGGTGTACCTCAAGTTCAACCCCCCCCCGAAACAGAAGACGCTCGAACAAGAACAGAGAGTGGAGATACCCCTCTGATATGAGCAAACGGGCCCCTATCGTCAAATTGGGCACCAAGTCAATCTCACTAAAGAAAAGTGTTCGATTGCTTGGTGTTCATATCGACGAGGGGCTCAAGGCTACGACGCACTGTACGCTGACAGCCGACAAACTCAAACGACAGATGGCTGCCATCCGACGGGCCGCTCCCAGCAAATGGGGATTACACTACCGGACGTTAAATACGATTTACCGGGGTGTTTTCCCCGCTATTGCTGGATACGCAGCGGCTGGATGGGCAGACCTTGCGACACAGACGGACTTACGAAAACTAAGGACAGCACAGAGACAGTCACTGCTGACGATGACTAGGTCATACTCTACAACATCGAGTAGCGCGCTATGCGTGCTCGCTGGGGTTTTGCCCGTAGGTCTCCTTCTGCGTGAAAGGCTAGCGCTGTATAGCATCCGCAGACGATGGGGATTCCGACACGGCAATATGTCCGTGTACGAGGAGGAGATAGGAAGAGGGATCAAGGGTAGGGTTAGAAGAGAAACCCTCCGTATTTGGCAGGAGAGTTGGACAAACGACGCTGTCGGAAGGGTGACGCACACGCTGATCCCCGACGTTCAGCGTCGTTTGAAAAGCACATGGATTTCTCCGGGGTACCACACGTCGCAGATGCTGACTGGACACGGAGACTTCGCCTCCAAACTCTGGGGGTTCAGTCTCGGTGTCGGTCCGACCTGCTCGTGTGGCGCACCTGAGGAAACCATGATGCACGTCCTGGCAGAGTGCCCCGTATTTACCGCGGAACGTGGTGTCTTGCGCGCGGGACTAGGCGAGGAAATAAGGTGGCCTTCATCAGCCCAGAAGCTGGTCAGTCGAGAGGGGTATCCTTATTTTGAGGGTGGAGCTTAGCTCGGGAGATGGAACCTCCACGAGGTCCCCGCTGGGTACTTTGTTTCCCTTCTCCCGCTCAAGATTCTCGAATCTTGCACGGGCGAAGGGAAACATTGCTAACCGTCTCCTCCCGCAAGGGCACCCGGTCTTCTTTTAACGCCGCTTTGGTTCCTACGGACCTTATAGCGGCAGTTTTTCCATACCCGCTCCCCATGGAGCATCGGTAGTGAGGATGCTCGCTGAATCACCGCCGTTTCTCCATGCTGGTAGTGGTTTCGCTAGAAGGTAGATATTGCTTTAACATCAGGAGTATAGCCCTACATGGGCCCAGGAATCCTAGTCGGTTCGATCGACTCAGCACAATTCTGTCCCTATCTACTCCCCCAGGGTGGGAGGACCTGTCCTCCCTACGGGACCTAGCGCTCCCGGGGTACCCGAGCTGGCAGAGCTGTGTCGCCCGGCGGGCGTTCCAAAAGTCTATAGGTGTCAACAGTGAAGAAGCCGAGAGACATAATGGTAATGGACGTTGGCTTTGAGGGAACGCCTTTAAGGGTTACCTTCTTAAGCCTATGGATAGGGACATGCTCACAGAGAGCCCTGTCGAATCAAACTGGAAATCTGGAATGGTAGAATGTTCTCTTGTCCCGGTGAGGATACAGAGTAGAAACAGGGTATGACGTCCCTGGCTGGCGTACAGTATACAGGCCCGGGTTTTCTTAGCCGGCTAACCTGGCTGCCTGACCATGCGTCGAAAATCCGACGGTTACAGTAGTGTCGTGTGGCGCACGAACTAGGTCCCTGCTGTGCTGAATCGGGGGCTGCTCCGAGGTCCACCGGCTACTTTGAGCATTCACATCCTGAACAGACGAGAAGGTTGATAAGACTTGACTTTGAGTATTGTTACCTTGAAATGGGTGGACGAAGTTGGCCCATCCCTCATTTGAAAACTCATGCAAAATGACGACAATTAAGGAAACATGTTCCAAAACGTCACCAAACTCCTCCGGGTTCCTAGACCCAAATGATATCGAAATGTCGATAAAGTGTACGGAGAAAAGGAAGCTTACCTCCTCCAGGCGAGACTCGAGCATCAGCTCGTCGGACGTTGCGTCTGACAGTGATGGCTTCGAGCTTGCTTCGCGAAGGAGGAAGAAGCTTACGAAGAAAGAGTCGAAGACTCTCACAAGCCCTGAGAAGGTGAAATCTCAGGCTTCGGGAACTCTCAAGTCGTCTGTCAAGGACGACTTGGCTTCTTCGGTTCCCCTTGAAAAGGAAACCGAGGAAGCAATTTTGAAAGTTGAGAAAAAGGAGCAGAGCCAAAGGTTGAAGGCGAAATCAACCAAGACGGCCCTCCTTAACCTCTTGAAAGAGTCTCCTGAGGTCTCGAAAGACGTCAGCTGCCAGGTGATGGAGCACGTGGAAGTGCTCTCTAACATCATCAACAAGCTGATGTGTGAGAACAGCTACTTAAGGGGAGTGATTGTCGAAAAAACGACAAACAGTGAGGTGTTGACCGAGGTTGCCGTCAAGAAGGCTCTTGAAAATGCAACCCCGATGAAGAAAAGTTACGCAAGTGCAGTAAGTAGCGCTAAACCCGCGAAAGCTAAACCTGTAGCGAACTTGAGTGGTGGTGTCAAGAAGGCACCACCACAACTCGCCAAGGTGGCTCTAATAAGAGCCCCTGAATGTCGAAAGGGCGAGACAAGTGAGCAAACGAAGAAGCGAGTTCTCGAGCTGGTGAACCCAGCCAAAGAGAAGCTTCAAGTTCGAGGGGTACGCATGATGCGTGAGGGAGGAATTGCCGTTGAGGTGGTCACTGACCAAGACCTCAACAAAATTCTCTTGAACGAAAAGCTGAAATCAGATGGATACGAAGTCAAGAAGGCAGGAGCTGCAAAGCCGAGAATCCTTCTCTATGACGTACCATCTGAGTTGAACGAGGATGAAGTCGCTGCTGCCATTATGGAGCAGAACGACATTAAGTCCGACCTGAGCGCAGCTGAGTTTAAAGAATCATTTAAACTAAAGTTCAGGATGGGAAAAAGAGAAGAAGCTCTCACGAATTGGGTTGCAGAGGTAACCCCTGAAATGAGAGGTTTACTCCGAAGTACCAATAAGTCTCGAGTCTACATCGGTTGGTCCGCCTGCCGAGTAGAAGACTTCACGGCCGCGACACGGTGCTTCAAGTGCCAGTGTTACGGCCATGTGCAGAAATTCTGCAAGGAGAAGGAACTTAGCTGTAACTTCTGTTCTAAACAGGGTCACAAAGCTAGTGAATGCCCTGATAAGGCAGCAAATAAATCGCCGACTTGCCCTGCGTGCAAGAAGGCGAAGAAAAAGTCGGACCATAGAGCTGGCAGCAAAAGCTGTCCAGCTCAAAAGGCTGCTGTACAACGGGTACTAAGCCGAACCGACTATGGCAACACAACCTAGTCCTATTTCGATACGTGGCTTGCGTTTGATGCAGATAAATGCTGGCCGAGGCAAGAACACTAGTTCTGCCATACGCCAGTTGTCGGATAAAAATGGGATTCAAATAGCTCTCGTTCAAGAACCTTACTCTGCAAAAGGCAAAGTTTATGGTTTTGGTCTTGCGGCTAAAACTATAATTGGTTCGAAGAGTGATGAGCAACCATGGTCTGCAATAGTTGTATTTGACAAAAATCTGACTGTCATGAGGCTTAGCCAAGTGAGTACCAGTCATATTGTCTGCATACAAGTGGACAATGGGTTCTTTGACGTATACGTTGTATCCGCATATCTCCAATACTCCCATGGAGTGGAAAAGTATTTAGAGGAATTGAAAGTGATCCTTAACCTGTTAAAAGGGAAAAGGATCATCCTTTGCCTTGATTCGAACGCAAAGTCTCCGACTTGGTTCTCTGATCAGCTTGATGAAAAAGGCGAGAAAGTAGAAGAGTTCATTCATGAAATGAACCTCTACGTGTTGAACGAAACTGACCAACCGAAAACGTTCTCATCTACGGCTGGCGAGAGTAACATTGACTTATCAATTTGCTCGAGCCAAGTTGTTAGACACGTTAAAGAGTGGAGAGTAATTGAAAATTGGTGTGAAAGCGATCATCGACCTATTTTTATAGATCTCGAATCTGTAAAGAGGAACGATGATCTTGAACGAGAACACCTAGGAGGCAAACGGTTTAACACCAATAAAGCTGACTGGGAAAAGTTCAATAAAACACTTCTTGACAACCGTCAAGAGCTCGACACGAAGTGTGAGAATAAATTCGATGTCATTAATCTTGCAAAGCAAATCAGAAGGATTATCACCCTTGCGGGAAGAAAATCCATGCCAATGCGTAGAGACAAAGGCCCTGGTGTCAGGTGGTGGACACAGGAGCTAACAGATCTTAAGACTGCTACGAACAAGGCTAGAAGGAAATTCCAGAGAACTAAAGAGCCTGAGAGTAGAGATAGACTTAAAATTGAGTACAGGAATACACGGAAAAAGTTGAAACGTAGAATGAAGGAGACCTCGAAAGAGAGTTTTAAAAACTTCATCACCGAAACGTCGAAGGACCCATGGGGGTTTGCCTACAAGCTTTCTTGTGGCAAGCTCAGAACACAGTGTGCAATGAATACAATCAGAACAGTATCCGGGGAAACCCAGGACTGGAAAGAAACAGCTGAAGTTCTTCTTGATAATCTCTTCTGTTATGATACGGAAGAAGGAGAGAATGAACTTCAAAGTCTTAAGAGGAGCAGAATGCGTGAACCGAGTGAACTCTCGGGGATGCAGGATGCACCTTTTACAGGCAATGAAGTGTATAGAGCAATAAAGAAACTGAAAAACGGAAAAGCTCCCGGTTGGGACGCCATTGAAGTTGTGATGTTGAAGAACTCATGGTCCGTGTTGAACGAACAGTTAATTGCTTTGTACAACGGCTGTCTAAAACATGGAATATTCCCTAATGAGTGGAAGAGTGCAAACGTTGTAACTCTCCTCAAATCGAACGACAAAGATCCGATGGATGCTGCATCCTACCGACCAGTATGTCTTCTTCCTATAATGGGAAAAATACTGGAAAGCCTTACGTTAGAAAGACTAAAAAAGGTTGTGGAACCTAAGCTATCCGAAATGCAGTTTGTTTTTAGGCCAAACCGATGCACGGAGGATGCTATTCGAACGTTTTTGCGCCTTAACAGCGAAGTGGTTGAAAAGCACGCCGGCGCTATCTTCATTGATATTGTCGGTGCGTTTAACAACCTGTGGTGGCCTGATGTTATTCATGAATTAAAGGAAAAAGACTGTCCTCCGGGAGTTCTTGGAATCATTCAAGACTTCTTAAATGGTAGGAGAGTCAAATTCCAGACCAGAAATGGTCACGTTGAACGTG
>NW_026138027.1:175000-245000 GCF_019393585.1 Leptopilina boulardi
AAAGGAGGCGACACGGTTGGCTGGGTGGTCGCGGTATCTCCCTCTCTCCATAGCATTCTCTGCAAGGTCGGCAGAGTCTACGTCGGCTGGAGTCGGTGTCCCGTACACAACCACGCGCGAGTGATGCGATGCTATCGCTGCCTTGGCTTTGGACACACACAAAAACACTGCGTTGACACGGAGGACACGTGCGGTCATTGTGCAGAAAAGGGACACCGTGCTGTGCTTTGTCCTATTAAGAAAAGCGGGGCCCCCCCTGTATGCGTCAATTGCAAAAAGGATGGCCGACAAAGCCAGCATGATCCGCTGGGCAATGACTGCCCACGTGCAAGAATAGCGCGCGACAGGCTGGTCAGCAGCACAAAGACACTGACCGACAATGGACAGTGAAACCAACAGACGAACTGACAACGGACAGACCAGAACGGTACCTCACCCCACACGCCAATTCTCTCCACTGCGAATACTACAACTCAATATGGGCAATAGCAGATTGGTATCGCCCCAATTGAGTAGTATTATCCGCCGCGAAAGCATCGACCTGACGCTGGTACAAGAGCCATATTCCACCAGGGATGGAAATCTTGCTGGGATTGGATGCATCATTAGAAAATCGACAACACACGGCTGCAATTCACCGAGAAGTGCTGTCCTGGCATACAATCCCAGGACAACATTCACGCAACTCGGCCACCTGAGTAACCAGCATGTAACATGCGTCGAAGTTCACAGCCCCGCTGTGAGCTTCTACGCAATCAGTGCCTACTTCCAATACTCGGATCCCACCTCGAAGCATCTGGAGCACCTCGCGAATTTACTGCGAGGGTTGAGAGGAAAGAACGTGCTAATCTGTGCTGACGTCAATGCCAAGTCGACCCTCTGGGGATCCCCTGCCACTTGTGACAGGGGTGAACTAGTGGAGGACTTCATTGCCGTCCACGGATTACACGTTCTGAATCAAGGCGACGGGCCAACCTTCCAGAGCTCGAGGGGGGCTTCGAGTATTGATGTTACTCTGGTGACCGACGGATTGCTGCCGTGGATAACAGACTGGCACTTACGAACTGACGAAACGACAAGCGACCACGCCCTCATCGAAATAAACATCGGTGCACGGCGTGTAGCTCGGACAAGGACAGGACAGGTGGGTCAACGTCTTGTGAGGTACAACATTGAGAAAGTGAAGTCTGACGTCTTTCAGCAAACCCTAACGGAGGAGCTGCAACGCGTCGCTGATTCTCAACTTTGTACCCCACAGGACGTAAACGATTTCACCGTGGAGTTAACAAAAGCTCTCCACAACAGTTGCAAAGCATCCATGCCCTTAAAGCGGTGGCATAGCAAGCCACATCCTTGGTGGACAGAAGACCTCACGCTTATCATGCGTGAAGTCCTTCGACTCAGGCGTACGTACCAGCGAGAGGCAGATCCTGAGCGAAGAGTGGAGAAGCGAAAAGCGTACATCCGGAAGAAGGATGAACTTCGGAAGAAGGCCAGACGCGCGAATCGACAATCATGGAGTGACTTTGTCACTGATGTCGGTAACCGCGAGCCTTGGGGTATCGTCTACAAGACAACTACAAACAGACTGAGCACGGAGACAATTTTCAACACAGTAAGGGATGAACGCGGCGAGGCCGTCTCTTCCATGTCTGAGGGGGCGGAGCTCTTTTTAAAGGCCTTCGTACCTCTCGAAGGACAAGCAGCAGCAGTTGACGCCGGGGAATTCCCCCACAACGAACCAGCTGAGGATGAAGCACCGTTCACTGGAATGGAGGTCTGGAATATAATCCGCCACCTCCCCGCCAACAAAGCACCTGGTCTCGATAACATCGAGGTCAAGGTGGTGAAGATGGCGTGGCCGTGGCTGGAGGTTCCATTCCTCCGTCTGGTGAACGCGTGCTTGGAGCTGGGCTGCTTTCCGAAGGACTGGAAGAGAGGAAATCTCCGCTTCATCCCTAAAGGACGGGACAAAGACTTGACCGAGGTGCGATCGTACAGACCGGTTTGTCTTCTCTCTGTGCTGGGCAAAATACTTGAACGTCTTCTTCTGGGAAGACTGAGAAAGACCTCCCTCGGGCCGAATATGCTGTCCACGCAGCAGTTCGGCTTTGTAAAGGGTAGGTCGTGTGAAGACACCATCGTTGAAGTCCGGCGGATAATGTCTGAGAAGGAGGAAAGGTAAGTCCTCGCTCTCCTCTTTGACATTACCGGTGCCTTTGACAATATAAGGTGGCCGTTGGTGTTAAATGGGCTCTCCAAAAGAGGCTGTCCGAACAACCTCTTGGCGGTCATGGGAAATTACTTCCAGGAAAGAGTCATGACCCTATCCTGGAATGGAGGCACTGTTTCACGCGCATCCACCAAGGGATGTCCACAAGGCTCGGTGCTTGGTCCATGCGCCTGGAACATTGCCTTCGATGGGCTTCTCGAGACTCTTGAGGAATTACTCGGCAAGTCATTTGCAGTTTATGCGGATGACTTGACGGTAATTGTCTGCGGAGACTCGAGAAGAGAACTCCAGGATAGAGCCCAAGTGGTTGTCGACACAGTCTCTCACTGGTGCGACACCAACGGTCTCCAATTGTCAAAGTCAAAGACGGAGATGGTGTACTTCAAATTCAGTCCACCCCGCAACAGAAGAAATGCCGGGAAGTACAGAGATCGCACTTAAAAAGAGCGTTCGGCTTCTTGGCGTCCACATTGACGACGGGTTCAAGGTCACGACTCACTGCGTGAAGACGGCGGACAGACTTAAAGGACTGATGACAGCCATTCGGAGAGCGGCCCCCAGCAAATGGGGACTACACTTCCGGACGCTAAAAGTGCTCTACCGGGGAGTATTCTCCTCAATTGCTGGCTACGCCGCTGCCGGGTGGGCAGACTTAGCTTCAGACAAGGACCTACAAAAACTACGGACGGCACAAAGACAGGCCCTACTGATGCTGACCAGAGCCTATGCCACAACATCAGGCAGCGCGCTATGTGTCCTCGCAGGTGTTTTGCCGGTGTCACTCCACTTGCGAGAAAGGCTTGCGATGCATAGCATCCGGAAACGCTGGGGATTCCGCCACGGACAACTAACCGTGCTCCCGGAGGACGTCAACAGAAGGACAAAGGGTATGGTGAGGAGGGAGACCCTCCGCATGTGGCAGGAGGCCTGGACAGGCGATACTGTTGGAAGGGTGACGCACACGCTGATCCCTAACATTCAGTGTCGCCTGAAATGCCAGTGGATCTCTCCGGGGTACCACACATCACAGATGCTGACGGGTCACGGAGACTTTTCCGCCAATCTCTGGCGTTTCAGTCTCGGTGGGGAAGGGCGTGTGGGTTCGGTGGGTCGCGATGGGGGGGCGTGTGCTGCGAAAAGCACGGATGGGGTGGGTCGCGGAGTTGAACGTCGCGTTGGGAGGGATCGTTACGAAATCAAATTGTGGCAGCACAACATGCGAAATGCGGCGATAGTAACCAGCGAAGTTCGAAATGCTCTAGTCGAACAAAAAGTTGATCTTCTTCTCATGCAGGAACCTTACTCTTCAAAAGGTAAGCCCTGCGGCTTTGGTGTCACAACCAAAGTTGTCTCTGCTCAAGGCGTTGAGCTTCCAAAGTCTGCCATCGCGACGGCCTCGTCAAATGTTGCAACTTTTCTTTTGTCACACCTTACAACAAAACATTGTGTTTGTGTACAGGTTAATTCTGAATTTTACGCGGTATCGTGTTATTTTCAATATGAGGATGATATTGAGATCCATTTGAGGCATCTCGATTTCGTTCTCAAGGCCCTCCGCGGTAAAAAAGTCATTATTTGCGCCGATGCCAATGCGAAGAGCCCCAGCTGGGGTGGCGAAACCCTCGATGAAAAAGGTGAAGCCCTTGAAAATTTTATTTTCGAACACGACTTGCGAATCGTGAATAACTGTACCGAACCTCCCACGTTTGCAAACCATAACGGCGAATCGTATATTGATATAACGTTGGTAACAAATAACATGTTGAGTCACATTAATTCTTGGAGGGTAAGGGAAAATGTAACATCAAGTGACCATCGCGTAATCGAAATCGGTATTTCAAATCGTCGAAAAGAGCGCAGAGAAAGGGGGGAAAATTCAAAAATTTCGGGTCGGTTTCTTGTAAAGAGAGTGCATGAAAAGAAATTTGATAAGTCCCTCAAAGATTCAGTGGACAATAACCTCTCAAAGGCCCCGCTTAACTGCGCTATTGATGTAGAGAATCTTGCATGTGATCTCACTCAAGCAGTCGTAAAAGCGTGTGAAGCCTCAATGCCGCGGAAAAGATATCGAGTTAAAAGTGTCCCTTGGTGGAACGAAAGCCTTACAATGGCAAAACGTGAATCGGAACGATCAAGACGGGAATTCAAACGTGTTCAATTTCTCTTCTCTTGTCCGAAATCCCTCACAGATGAAGAACTAGCGGAACTCCACTCGGCGCGAATTCAATGTCGTGAAAATTACCGAACTTATCGACAAATGGTCAAGAAAGCTCGCATAGCCAGCTGGAAAACATTTGTCACGGAATCGGGAAAAAGCAATCCCTGGTGCTTCGCGTATAAGAATCAAGTAAATAAATTAAGATTAGAGGAAGTTCAAAGTTCGATTAAAACACCAAATGGCTATACGCAGTCATCTGAAGAAACCGCAAAATACCTTATGGAGTTCCTAGTTCCGGATGCCCCAGAAAGGCCCCTCGGGTCTTGTGATGAAGCGAGGGAGGAAGTTGTATTCCCGCTCCCTGAAGTGGATGAACCCGAGTTCACTACTGAAGAGGTGTTGGAGGCAGCTGGAACCTTCGTGAATGGCAAGGCTCCAGGACCTGACCAAATCGAAGTCGAAGTTTTAAAAATGTCTCTGTCATTTGTCTTTGGTGTCCTCGTAAAACTTCTAAACGCGTGCCTTAAATTCGCCGTATTTCCTAAAGTCTGGAAAAGTGGAATTCTTCGGGCTCTTCTCAAATCCAAGGACAAAGACAGAACACACGCGCGTTCTTATAGACCTCTATGTCTATTGTCGGTCTTCGGAAAGCTGTTGGAGAAATTAATTCTTAAACGTATGTCGGGAACGGTTCTTAAAAATGAAAATATTTCTGATCGACAGTTTGGATTCAGAAAGGGTTATTCTACAGAGGATGCCCTTGTTGAGTTCCGCCATCGGATAGATGTGTGCCCAGAGCGATATGCTCTCGCGATTTACTTCGATATAACCGGTGCTTTCGACAACATATTGTGGCCGATGGTTCTGGAAGGACTCAAAAAGAGAGGATGCCCAACAAATATCTATGAATTAATGAAAAATTACTTCAATGATAGGTCGGTATCCCTCTCATGGAACGGAGGTAGTGTTGAAAAGGCGACTTCTCGTGGATGTCCTCAAGGATCAGTCCTCGGGCCAAGTTGCTGGAACATTATCTTCGACGAACTTTTGGATAAACTAAAAGAACTACTTGGTGACAATTTCGTTGTATACGCAGACGATCTTACAACTTTAATAACGGGGGATTCGCGGTCAAGTCTAGAAATGAAAGGACAACAAGTTGTCAACACAATTGTAAATTGGTGTAGCGTTGCAGGTCTCCAGCTTTCTGAGGCAAAAACGATAATGACATATGTCAAATACGAAACCCACAAACCCAAACCCAAAAACCAACTTGTACGCGTAAGACCCGATAAAACAAGCGATCGTTCACGAAATGCGGGACTGTGTTCGACTGGTGCACCTAAAAAGAGCAGGTGCACTGATCGACCACCGACGATTAAACTTGGCGGAAAGAGTATAAAATATGCAACTTCGGCTCGTTTACTTGGGGTATACTTCGGAGAGCGTCTTAGTGTTGCGGAACATATAAACCGAATGTCGACCGAATTAATAAAAAATTTCCACGCGATCGCGAAATTGGCTGGCCCAAATTGGGGCTTAAAAGGCAGGATTTTGCGTTCCATCTACCAGGGAGTATTTGTGTCACGTGCGACTTATGCCGCACGTGCGTGGTATGACTTGGCTGAGAGGAATGTAAAACTGCTCCAAAAGCTTCAATCTATGCAGCGAACGGTTCTCATCGGTGTTACACGTTCCTACAGAACTGCATCTACTGATGCATTGCCTGTCGTTGCTGGTGTTCTTCCAATACGTATAGCTCTTGCGGAGAGAGTTGCGCTATCGAAAGTCAGAAAAGGACTTCCGGTGAGATTCGGAGGAGTAGACGTCGATGCCGAAACGTTTTTAATTTCAACCGTAAAAAATCAAATCCGTAACGAAGCCCTTAATATGTGGCAAGTCCAATGGGACAACGCCCGTCATGGGGCAAGAACGAAGCTGTTCTTCCCGAACGTTAAGCAACGTTTCTTGTCCCGCTGGATTTCACCAGACTTCTACACAACGCAGTTCATGGTGGGCCACGGTGATTTTGCATCTTGGCTCCAGGAACGAGGACTCGTTGAAAGTGATCTTTGCGTCTGTGGTCAGGTGGAAAACGTTCAGCACGTAATCGTAGAATGTCCTACTTTCGAAAGACAGAGATTGGTACTTTTGTCAAACTTGAAGGCCGAGCGAGGGAACTGGCCGGAACTAGCGCGCGAACTAGTTTCGGTAACGGGTTACAGGCCCTTCGCTACCTTCTCGAAACAAGTCCTCAAAATCAAAGAGGCAATTAATCAGGAAAACAGGGAGCGTAACTGAGAACTCAACAGCATGTATGTTGGAGCATGACTGTATGACACCGGACCCATCGCATTGATGGACCATCTTGGTGCCAGAGTGTCTCTAGATAGAGCAGGTTTAATCATTCTTTTCTTTTTCAGGTTTAATTCATCTTTTTCTTTTCAGGTTTAATTTTTCTTTTCTTTTCAGGGTCACAACACCTTTTCTTTTTCCTTTTCCCTCCAAAATTTCCTAGGTGATGAGACAGAACCTCCACGCGGACCCCGCTGGGCAATGTATGAGGACCAGCCTGAACTGTCGTTCATCACTTGTGATGGATTGCAGTTTGGACTGGGACGAGTATAGCTAACTGTCTCCCCGAAAGGGCACCAGTCTTCTTAGTTGCTGTGGAGAGGGCAAATATTACCTATTTGCCTTCTCTAGGCAACAATTTTTCCAATCCCAAGTTCTCTTAAAGAGAGATTTCGATCTCTTTTAAGTGGTTTCGCTTCGAAGTAGACCAGATGTTCCCCAAACGGGGAAGAGGTATGTACACCAATAGGTGCCGAGGTGACCTCTGTCTGGTTCTTGTTGGCCACGACACATTCGCAGAATCTTGTCCCTATCTACTAGTCTCGCGCGAGCTGTCGTGCAGTGCACACGTGTAGTGGGTAGCTCTCGCCTTTTTGTTAATAAGTGCGGTAATTTTTGTTTGTTTTTGTTTATTTTTGGCAGATGTGTTCCGTTCGCGGCAGTAGTTATTTCTACTGAGTTTTGTGTCCGGAAGTTGTAGTGCGCCTGCGCACTTCGTTTTTCGTCACTCCTACTCCGTAGGGTGGCGTTAATGTGAAGTGGCAGGTGGGGTTGTGTAGCGGCAAGGGAGACAATTCTTTTTGCTCTCTTGAGAAATTTTGTTTAAACTAATACTTTATTAGTTATTAAGCTTCTAAAAGTGGCGTGATGTTTGTGACGTCACAAGAGTGCGACAGAGAATAGAGACAGGAGATAGTGGTGTGCTTCCTGCGCTGGCATTGAAATCTCCGGCAAATATAGTGCTTTTCTGTGCGGGCGTTGAAGTCTCCAGTGCGGGTGAGATATTTGAACGCAATTTTGGGGTGTTGGGAGTCGCCCAATCGTGGCACGGACCCGGGTGATTTTTGTAGGTCATATAAAGACCTATTGGGCGGTAGTGTCACTTTTTAGTTTTTTGCAGTGGTTCTCAACTTATGGAGTATAAACTATATATTTTCGTCATTGTTGTATATGATAGTATAACTTTATAAACTTTTGTTGTCATTTAGAGTATACTGAACTTAATGTATCCTTTAGTGGTACTATTTCTTGATTTTTTCGTGTTTAAAAAATTATTCGAATTCTAAGATGGAGTATGATAATGATAGAACTGAACCTTCTGTGCATAGGTCGGAAGTGTCTCGAGTGCTCAATCACATAAAAGAATGCGCGAGGAAGATGATTTTGAGGATTGTGTGCTGTATAAGGAGGAGAAAGACATACAGGAGAAATTTGAAAAAGGACTAAAGGGTCTAAAAACTTTTCTTGAGGACAAGCATGTGAAGCAAACTCGACTGAATAAGGATAATATTTCGTTTATTGAGGATAGAATGGAACATTTGAGAAAGTTAGTGATGGAACTAACATTTCAAAACGTAGCATTGCGAGGGAGAGTATACGAATTGAGTCGGGGAACAGGGATGGAACATAGTACACGGTCTTATACTGAGGTAGCTGGAAGAAAAATGGGAGTGGTGGGTAAAGTTCCGCCTATTTCTGGACAATCAAAAAAGTTACCACCGAAGAAAAAGTTTTCTGCGATAATTAAAGCAATCGATGTTGAGGACGATGTCACGGCTGATGAAATTAAAGCTCGGTTTGTAAAAAGAATCAATCCAATTAAGGAGAAGATTCATATTGATTCGCTGCGGAAATTGCGGACAAAGGATCTCATTGTTGAGACAGAAACGAGGGAAGATCTTGATAAGATTATGAGAAATACAAATGAGAGTGATATTGGATTTAAGGTAAATATATTTGATAAAAGTAATCCTAAGCTAATAGTTTATGATATGCCGAATGAACTTGTGACGAGAGAGGGAAAAGATGCAATCTATGAACAGAATGAGGAATTACTTGGGGAGATGACGAAAGAAGCCTTTGATTCGCAGCTTCAGTTTTTGTTTAAGACGGGTAGAAGGGATGGTACGTTTTTAAACTGGGTGGTTCAAGTGACACCGTATCTGAGAAATATACTGCGTGGAAAGGCAAAAATTTATGTAGGGTCTTCAAGGTGTAGGGTAGATGATTTTACTAGAATAAGCAGATGTTTTAGATGCCAGGGGTTGGGCCATATCTCTACGAAGTGTTATGCCGAAGTGGTTACATGTGGTAAATGTGCGCAGGATGGACATGAAGCTAAGGAGTGTAAAGATAAGAGTTCTCAATGGAAATGTGGGTTGTGTAAGAGATTGGGTAAAGACGATGGACATGCACCGAATAACAGATGCCCTAGATATTTGATGATGGTTGAACAATTTAAAGAACGTACTGATTATGGATTGTAACGACATTAATATTTTACAAGCAAATTTGGGTAGGGGTAGATTGGCTACGGATGAGATAATAAACATTGCTTCTGCTAGACGAGCACCTATTTTGCTGCTCCAGGAACCGTATAATATTAATAATAGTGTATGTGGTATGGGTAAATATACGAATCAGGTATTGACTGGAAATAAGAGTAACGAGCAACCATGGGCATGTATTGCAGTTCTAAATAAGGAATTTACGGCTACTGTAATGGGGGATGTTAGTACATCGCACTGTGTGTGTGCGCATATTGAAGGACCAACTGGTAGTTTTTATGTGGTCTCGCTATATGTGCAGTATTCTCTATCGGCGGATGTAATTTTGCAACAATTATATGAAGTACTTCGAAAAATAGGTAATAGGAGATTAATTATTGGCATGGACGCAAATGGAATATCACCGCTTTGGTCATTTGAAGAGGATGTGGAACCAGATGAAAGAGGATGTCTTGTTGAGGATATAATTTCGCAATGGGATCTTATACCATTAAATAGGCCGGGAAATATGTGCACTTTTAAAGTTGGAACTAGAAATATTGATGTTACAGTTACGGATACAATCACGGCATTAAAGATTAAAGATTGGCAGGTTATCGATGACCTAACTTCAAGCGATCATAGAGCGATTCTTATAACTATTGGAAGTATTGAAATGATAGAAAGAATTAAAAAGCCTAGATATAATTTGAAACGTGCTGATTGGTCTATGTTTGACAGGATAGTATCGGAGAAACTGCCATATTTTCTAGGGAGTGACTATTGCATTAAAAGTGAGGAAGATGTTGAATTGTTTGCTGGGGAGGTGACCGAAATATTGCAAAATGCATCAGAGGTGTCCATACGACGTAAGAAAATCTTTCAAAAGTCAGTACCATGGTGGAACAAGTCGCTTACTCGCCTTAAGAAAACGGTAAATGGATTAAGAAGGGCATACCAACGGGAGGAAAATAATGATATTAGGGAGGAAGGCAGGCAGCGTTATAAAATCGCTAGAAGGGATTATACTAGGCAGGTTAATAAAACCAGGAAGGAAAGCTGGAGAAAGTTCGTGGAGGATGATTCTGGTAAAAACCCTTATGGACTTGTATATAAAATGGCAAACGATAAAATGTGTACCAAAACTGCGTTTCATAGCATAAATACTGGTGAGGGACATACTGATGATTGGAGGAGTACTGCGGAAGCATTCTTGGATGGATTCTTTGGAGACAAAAATAGTGCTGAACAACTGAAAAGTGAAATAATACCTCAGGTATCATGGGTGGTACAGGAAAAGTGTGATAACTGGAGTGAGTCAATGATTGCTAGGGAATTGAAATCATTTAAGAATGGCAAGGCACCGGGGGTGGATTATCTTGAGGTCCAGATAATTAAGAGAGCTTCTTCATTGGGTATGTTATCTGTTTTTAGTAAATTGTTTAATGAATGTCTGCGTTTAGGTGTATTCCCCAGGATTTGGAAGAAAGGTTCAATTCGAGTGCTATTGAAAGATAAAAATAAAGTACTGTCTGAGGTAAGGTCATATAGACCGGTTTGTTTGTTGCCTATACTAGGCAAGTTGCTAGAGAAACTAATTAAGAGATCGTTAAAGGACGTGATACTGCATCCGTTGTTTAGTTTTGGAGCCAATTTGGTTTTCGTGCAAGTAAAAGTACTGTAGATGCACTGAACGATATGCAAACGGCTGTTAAAAACTCAGGGGAGAATATGGTCCTGGCAATACTATTCGATATCACGGGCGCATTTGATAATATTCGATGGTCGACAATTATTGGTGAATTGGTGAATAGGGAATGTGATGGACAGTTATTACGCTTAACAACTGATTATTTTAATGATCGCCATGTAAGAATTGAGGAGGATTTTAACTTCGTAGAAAGAAAATTAATGAAAGGATGTCCTTAGGGCTCAATATTAGGACCGGACTGCTGGAATATGTGTATAGATAAAATTTTGGTAGTACTTGAAAATATGGGAGCAAAAGTTAAGGCCTATGCGGATGATATTTTACTGATCGTGGAAGCTAGTAGTCGTCGTAAGTTAGAGGAAAAAGCCCAACCGCTGGTTGATGCCTTAAATAGCTGGTGTAATTCTGAAGGATTGAAAATTTCTGTCTCCAAAACTGAAATGGTGATGCTAAAGTCAAAGGACAGGGGTAGAGGTAAAGCTGCAAATGTTGGTTCCATAGCTAGATCGTTAATGAATACTGGGAAAGGAGGAAATAGGCCACCGACAATACGTTTAGGAGATAAATCGATAAAATACACGCATTTGGCTAGGTATCTTGGTGTATTTTATGGTACTAAGATGAACATTACAGGGCATTTAAAAAAGGCAGCGGCTAAAGGTAAAAATTTGTTTGTGAAATTAAGCATGGCGGTACGTGCAAACTGGGGAATCAGTTTTTCGGGCCTGAGGATAGTTTATAACTCGGTATTTATACCAATGGTTCTGTATGGTGCTGGTGCGTGGGTGGAACTTATGTATGAACATCATGGACGTATTTTAATTAGGGCGCAGAGAGGAGCACTTATCCGGATTGCTAGAGCATATAGAACGACATCTACGGATGCTTTACAAGTTCTTTGTGGGGTAATGCCTCTTGATCTACTGGCGGATGAATTTTATTACCGAAATAAAATACGAAATGGAGACCCGTTCAAATTTCATGAGTTCCAGTACTCTATTGTAGTTCTACCACGAGCGGCGAAGAGATATCTGAGGTCAATCACACTGGAATTGTGGCAGAGACGCTGGGACAGATCTATGAAAGGTAGGGTTACATATTCCTTTTTCCCGTCTGTTAAAGATAGAATGGAAGACAGTGCTTTCAATACGAACTTTAATACGACACAGTTTTTGTCGGGTCACGGTGACTTTAAGGGGAAGCTATATAGTATGGGGTTAATTGATGATGATAGATGCAGTTGTGGAAAGGAAGAAACATCAGATCATGTAATGTTTGAGTGTACCATATATACAGAGGAAAGAAGCGTTCTCGTTGATAAATGTTTAAGTCACGGTCTTGGATGGCCACCAGTTAGGAGCAGTATTATTAAAGATAAAGTTGTTTATAATGCTTTTTGTAGTGCTAGCAATATGATTTTAAATAGGAAGAAGCTTGCCGTTGATAGTGTAAATTGATAGAGATTAGTATGTTTGTAATGGAAAAAGTGAGACTCAGTGACTTTTGGACTAAATAAATAAAGTGTAAGAAAATAACAGGGCTCTTCTGAGGACTCCACCTCCACGAGGTCCCCGCTGGGCAACGGGACTGACTTACTCTTGATATTCGTATTAACTTTAAGTCTGTCACGGCGAAGGAGTTAGTTGATTTTTTGGACGACCGGCCGCATATTTCCTATATGACGGCTGGGGTTTTTCCGAGTCGGTAGATCTTGGCTGTGGTATTCGTTGGAAAGTGGTAAAAAAATTCTATTCTTTCCTCTCTCTACAATTCTCTCTTCTACTCTATTTCCTAATGGTATAGGCCTCGGCCTGAGGTACAGTTGATCCTCCTCCAAGAGTATCACAAATACATTCACATTGTCCCTATCTACTTCCCCCAGGGTGGGAGGACCTGTCCTCCCTACGGGACCTAGCGCTCCCGGGGTACCCGAGCTGGCAGAGCTGTGTCGCCCGGCGGGCGTTCCAAAAGTCTATAGGTGTCAACAGTGAAGAAGCCGAGAGACATAATGGTAATGGACGTTGGCTTTGAGGGAACGCCTTTAAGGGTTACCTTCTTAAGCCTATGGATAGGGACATGCTCACAGAGAGCCCTGTCGAATCAAACTGGAAATCTGGAATGGTAGAATGTTCTCTTGTCCCGGTGAGGATACAGAGTAGAAACAGGGTATGACGTCCCTGGCTGGCGTACAGTATACAGGCCCGGGTTTTCTTAGCCGGCTAACCTGGCTGCCTGACCATGCGTCGAAAATCCGACGGTTACAGTAGTGTCGTGTGGCGCACGAACTAGGTCCCTGCTGTGCTGAATCGGGGGCTGCTCCGAGGTCCACCGGCTACTTTGAGCATTCACATCCTGAACAGACGAGAAGGTTGATAAGACTTGACTTTGAGTATTGTTACCTTGAAGTGGGTGAACGAAGTTGGCCCATCCCTCATTTGAAACTCATGCAAAATGACGAATGAAACCAAAACAAGTTCTAAAACGTCACCCAACTCTTCCGGGTTCCTAGACCCAAACGATGTCGAGATGAAGTCTCGAAACGAAAAGAGGAAGCTTACTTCCTCCACGACCTGTGGTTCGGGCATCGACTCGTCTGGCTTATCGTCAGACACCGATGGCTTTGAACTCGCTGCGTCAAGGAGGAGGAAAAAGCAGTCGAAGAAAACGTCGAAGGCGAACTCAACAAAGGAGAAAGTTGATTCTCAATCTGTTGAGACTCCCAAGTCGTTCGACAAAAAGGAGGATGACTTGGCTGACTCAGCTTCCCATCAAAAGGAAGCTGAGGAGGCCATGCAGAAGGTCGAGATGAAAGAGCGTAGCCAAAGGTTGCAGGCGAAAGCAACAAAAATGGCACTGCTCAATCTCTTGAAAGAGTCTCCAGATGTGTCGAAAGACGTCAGCTGTGAAGTGATGGAGCATGTTGAAACGCTCACAAACATCATAAACAAGCTGATGTGCGAGAACAGCTACCTTAGAGGAGTAATCGTTGAAAAGACGACAAACGGGGAAAGACTTGCTGCGGCAACAGTCAAAGAAGTCCTTAAAAGTACTCCGGTGAAATCTTATGCTAGTGTGGCAAGTAGCCCTAAACCCGCGAAAGCCAAACCAGCGACGACCAGCTTGAGTGGTGTTCCCAAGAAGGCAACACCACAGCTCGCCAAGGTGGCTCTAATAAGAGCCCCTGAATGTAGAAAGGGCGAGACAAGCGAGGAAACGAAGAAGAAAGTCCTTAGTCTGGTAAACCCAGCAAAGGAAAAGCTTCAAGTTAGAGGAGTGAGGATGATGCGTGAAGGAGGAATCGCAGTTGAGGTGGTCACAGATCAAGACCTCAACAAGATCCTTTTGAACGATAAGCTGAAATCAGAAGGGTATGAAGTTAAGAAGGCAGGAGCTGCAAAGCCGAGAATCCTTCTCTACGACGTACCGTCTGAGTTGAACGAGGAAGAAATCGCTGCTGCCGTTCTGGAGCAGAATGATTTTAAATCCGGCCTGAGCGCAGCTCAGTTTAAAGAAAACTTTAAACTGAAGTTCAGGATGGGAAAACGAGAGCAGGCGCTCACCAACTGGGTTGCAGAGGTAACTCCAGAGTTGAGAGGCCTCCTCAGAAGTACCAATAAACCTCGAGTCTACATCGGTTGGTCCGCCTGCCGAGTAGAAGATTTCACGGCTGCGACACGGTGTTTTAAATGCCAGTGTTACGGCCACGTGCAAAAATTCTGCACGGAGAAAGAGCTTTGCTGTAACTTCTGTTCTAAACAGGGACACAAAGCGAACGAATGCCCTGACAAGGCTGCAAATAAATCGCCGACTTGCCCTGCGTGCAAGAAGGCGAAGAAAAAGTCGGACCATAGGGCTGGCAGCAAAAGCTGTCCAGCTCAAAAGGCTGCTGTACAACGGGTACTAAGCCGAACCGACTATGGCAACACAACCTAGTCCTATTTCGATACGTGGCTTGCGTTTGATGCAGATAAATGCTGGCCGAGGCAAGAACACTAGTTCTGCCATACGCCAGTTGTCGGATAAAAATGGAATTCAAATAGCTCTCGTTCAAGAACCTTACTCTGCAAAAGGCAAAGTTTATGGCTTTGGTCTCGCGGCTAAAACTGTAATTGGTTCGAAGAGCGACGAGCAACCATGGTCTGCTATAGTTGTATTTGACAAGAATTTGACTGTCATGAGGCTTAGCCAAGTGAGTACCAGTCATATTGTCTGCGTACAAGTGGACAATGGGTTCTTTGACGTATACGTTGTATCCGCATATCTCCAATACTCCCATGGAGTGGAAAAGTATTTAGAGGAATTGAAAGTGATCCTTAACCTGTTAAAAGGGAAAAGGATCATCCTTTGCCTTGATTCGAACGCAAAGTCTCCGACTTGGTTCTCTGATCAGCTTGATGAAAAAGGCGAGAAAGTAGAAGAGTTCATTCATGAAATGAACCTCTACGTGTTGAACGAAATTGACCAACCGAAAACGTTCTCATCTACGGCTGGCGAGAGTAACATTGACTTATCAATTTGCTCGAGCCAAGTTGTTAGACACGTTAAAGAGTGGAGAGTAATTGAAAATTGGTGTGAAAGCGATCATCGACCTATTTTTATAGATCTCGAATCTGTAAAGAGGAACGATGATCTTGAACGAGAACACCTAGGAGGCAAACGGTTTAACACCAATAAAGCTGACTGGGAAAAGTTCAATAAAACACTTCTTGACAACCGTCAAGAGCTCGACACGAAGTGTGAGAATAAATTCGATGTCATTAATCTTGCAAAGCAAATCAGAAGGATTATCACCCTTGCGGGAAGAAAATCCATGCCAATGCGTAGAGACAAAGGCCCTGGTGTCAGGTGGTGGACACAGGAGCTAACAGATCTTAAGACTGCTACGAACAAGGCTAGAAGGAAATTCCAGAGAACTAAAGAGCCTGAGAGTAGAGATAGACTTAAAATTGAGTACAGGAATACACGGAAAAAGTTGAAACGTAGAATGAAGGAGACCTCGAAAGAGAGTTTTAAAAACTTCATCACCGAAACGTCGAAGGACCCGTGGGGGTTTGCCTACAAGCTTTCTTGTGGCAAGCTCAGAACACAGTGTGCAATGAATACAATCAGAACAGTATCCGGGGAAACCCAGGACTGGAAAGAAACAGCTGAAGTTCTTCTTGATAATCTCTTCTGTTATGATACGGAAGAAGGAGAGAATGAACTTCAAAGTCTTAAGAGGAGCAGAATGCGTGAACCGAGTGAACTCTCGGGGATGCAGGACGCACCTTTTACAGGCAATGAAGTGTATAGAGCAATAAAGAAACTGAAAAACGGAAAAGCTCCCGGTTGGGACGCCATTGAAGTTGTGATGTTGAAGAACTCATGGTCCGTGTTGAACGAACAGTTAATTGCTTTGTACAACGGCTGTCTAAAACATGGAATATTCCCTAATGAGTGGAAGAGTGCAAACGTTGTAACTCTCCTCAAATCGAACGACAAAGATCCGATGGATGCTGCATCCTACCGACCAGTATGTCTTCTTCCTATAATGGGAAAAATACTGGAAAGCCTTACGTTAGAAAGACTAAAAAAGGTTGTGGAACCTAAGCAATCCGAAATGCAGTTTGGTTTTAGGCCAAACCGATGCACGGAGGATGCTATTCGAACGTTTTTGCGCCTTAACAGCGAAGTGGTTGAAAAGCACGCCGGCGCTATCTTCATTGATATTGTCGGTGCGTTTAACAACCTGTGGTGGCCTGATGTTATTCATGAATTAAAGGAAAAAGACTGTCCTCCGGGAGTTCTTGGAATCATTCAAGACTTCTTAAATGGTAGGAGAGTCAAATTCCAGACCAGAAATGGTCACGTTGAACGTGTAGTGAATAAAGGTGCACCACAAGGTTCAGTGCTGGCAGGAATGCTGTGGGACACTGTGTTTGATGGTTTGATAATAGAGGTCAGAGAAGCGGGCTTTGAAATCGTCGTTTATGCAGACGACGGCGCCGTCCTGATCCGCGGAAAAACGAGACGAGAAATTGAACGAAAAGGAGAACAAGTGCTCAGTATCATTGAGAAATGGTGCAACGAGCATAAAATGAAACTGTCACTGTCGAAGACTGTCATAATGTTGACGAAAGGAAACTTAGACAGGAATCGACCTCCGAGAATTCTCATGTCTGAGAAACCAGTCAAAGCAGTGAAAAACTTCAAGTATCTTGGAGTTACACTAGCTACTGGCGAGAAGCGTATCAAAATCGATGAACACATAAATTCTACGGTGTTGAAATGTAGAGCTCTATTCTCTCAGCTACGGAGATTAGCGCGGAGAGACTGGGGTATAAAGTTTTCAGCGATGAGAATAATATACAAAGGTCTTTTCGTTGCGATAATCACCTATGGGGCTGCAGCATGGATGGAAATGCTCAACGCTAAGCACTGGAGGCAATTGAAAGCTCTCCAACGATTTATTTTAATCGGTGTCACTGGTGCATATAGAACGTCACCAACCGAAGTGTTACCAGTGATGGCAGGTGTACTGCCGATAGAACTCGAGATTCAAAAGAAGCATTATTCATACATGATTAGAAAGGGTATGAGCTTCAAATTGAACGAGTTTGAATTTGATCCCGAAATTTTCGTGGATAATTCAGACCGATGGATTCAGCGATTAAAAGCTGCATCTGTCAGATCAGTCGTACGAGAACTCGAATTAAACTGGCAGAGGGAGTGGAGGCAATCCCCTAGGGTAGCCAGAAAACTCCTTCCAGATGTCAGCGAGAGACTCAAGTACACTTGGGTTCAACCGAATCATTATACGAGCCAGTTCCTCACGGGACATGGCAAATTTGCTCAGAAACTAACTCAGTTAGGTTTGAAAGCGGACCCGAGTTGCGAATGCAACGAGCCGGCCGAGACAAGTGAGCACGTATTGATGGAGTGTCCTAAGTGGAACGAACTTAGAACGAACCTCAGACAGATGCATGAGCAACAAGGCCTTAAATGGCCAGTTGAAATGAAGCTCCTAATGTATAAAGAGGCGTACGCATTGTTTGAATGTCTGGCAAAGGATATAATCCGAGCCAAGGAGATTGAGGAGTTGCTTGTCAACTAGTTTGCGGGCAACTCCTCAGTTTGCCGTGTAGACATCGGCAGAAGAATAATCCTAACGTTGCCCTCTGCACATGTCGTAGAAGGCGACTAACAAGGAGGAAGGGGCGGTCAGGCTCGAGGATTAGATAGAATCCTCAGACTGATACTCGCACCTGAGTCTAATGGTACCACGGGGATCGGGTGCCCACTTGGACTTGTTTTTTGCTCCGGTAAATTACTCGTCCTTGGCCGGTCATCTGGTGTTGGACTCGTGGGGGCCGTGGTTAATAGCTCACATCGCTTAGAGCAAGATGATGGAGAAGAAGCTGAATCAACGTGATCAGATTTCTTCAAAATTGTCGACGTGTGAGTTGCGGTATACAACTCGGGCAAGAACCTGCATAGTTCCTAGGGATTGGAAAGGTCCCGCCCTTTGTCGGGGGTCCGTGATGTCCTATCTAGACGATCGGAAACGGCCGCTTTATTTTACAAAGTGAGAGTCAGTGCTTTAGAACGATGACTATGTTGAACGAATGTTTGAACGACGATACACAGTGAGAGTCACGAAACATCTTGCGAATTTCTGAAGAGAGAGAAAAGTTGAACGAGGACTAACGTCTATAGGAGTCAAACCGTTGGTAAGTCGAAAGACCAGGTACAACGGAACCACCCCAAAATTCTTTTTCGGACGAATTTTTACGGATTATCGTATTTCCCGCTGTCCCTATCTACTAACTCCGCTACGCCGGTCTCAAGCCCGGGACCTCACCTTGTTAGTTCAGGTGGGGGAGGAGGAGAGGTAGAGGAAGCATACGTTGTGGTGTCGCAAGGGGTGTTCACATAAGAGTGATCACCCCTTTTTTTTTTTTTATTTAAAATTTTCAAAAGCAATGCGCACAGAATAGTTGGGACTGTGGAGTGAAAAATTTTAAGGCTATGCAATGAGTTGAGCAAGGGGTGTTCACATAAGAGTGATCACCCCTTTTTTCATTTAAAATTTTAAAAGCAATGCGCACGAAATTAGGATAGTGGCGTGGAATTATAGTGCTATACAACGAGTTCAGCAGAATAAAATTTTTGTTTTTTTTTATATATATGAAGTGAAAACTGTCCCTATCTAGGAAGTGCTGAAATTAAAGCGCAAGCGCAAGATACGTACCTCTACAAAGCAAAGTAGGAGCGGAAATGGTTGGAGGAATCTGAATTCTGTAGCGATCAGATATCTGATAGTGTGGGCATGGAAGGAACTGAGTAGAGGGTACACTGGAGAAACGGGGTGCACGCCCGGCTGCCGTATAGTACACAGGCCCGGGTAGGAAATCACCAATCCTAGCTGGCTGCCTGACCATGCGGCGAAAATCCCGGCAACAGTAGCAGTGATGTACTGGTGAAACATCTCTAGGAGCTGCTGGGTTGTAACGGGGGGATCCTTGGAGGCCACGAAAGGGGAGTTCATGTCTGGTAACTGAAGATGGAGATTACTGTAGTAGGCAGAAGAATGCTTCTGATTATCAACGTTCTGAAACAAGCAATCACGAACTAATAAAAACTTTTATGAAAATGTCAGGAAATAATAATAGTAATGACGTGCAGATGGGAGAATGCCACCTAGGGCAAGGAGGAAGTACCTCCAGCGATGGAAACAATTCTAATAAGGGATCAAAGAGGTCAAGGGTTGACCTAGACTCTTCATCAGAAGAGGAGTGGAGAGACGCATTGGCGAAAAATGATGATGTGGTTGATGACATACAGTATGTTGAGGAGAAAATCCGCAAGTGCTGCGAGAATGATCCTGCTAAAAGAGTCACCAAAGCGTTAACAAACGAAATCATGGGACATCTTGCAGATCTCTCGAAGTTAGCAATGGGTTTGCTAACAAGAAATGCATATTTGAAGGGAATAATTGATAGCAAGGATGCGGAGATCACTATGTTGAGCAGGAGAATGGAAAAGGTCAGGCAGCAGCCTACCTTTGCTGAAATAGTAAATAGAGGTGAAGCCAAAAGCAGAATCCCACCGCTAAGCGGTTCGAATAGGAAGATCACAACTGTAGCACAAGTCGCTATCATATCTCCACCCGATGGGGATAAGAAAGATGTAGAGGAAGTGAAGAAAAGCATAATGGATCTCGTAGACCCAGGTAAAGAGCGAATAAGAATTAAAGGAGTAAGGAAAAGGATGGATGGAAAAGTGGTGATCGAGGCAGCCTCTCCTGAGGATCTGTCTAAGATCATAAACCATGAAAAATTAATGGCAAATGGCTACAAGGCAATCAGATCGGGAGCAACGAACCCAAAGATAATCATTTACGACGTACCAAGAGATATGGAGGCGAATGAACTAACGGAATGCGTATTTAAGCAAAATGATAGCCTTTTGGCAGGAATTGAAGAGTCGTTCTTTAAGGAAAATTTCATTCCGAGATTTAAAATAGGCAAGAAGGACGGACCGTGTACGAACTGGGTGACGGAAGTATCACCTGGTGTTAGGAACACTCTGAGGAGCAGTGATAGAAATAGAATCTATCTAAAATGGAACTCATGCAAGATAGAGGACTTCAGAGGAGTTACAAGGTGCTACAAGTGCCAACTCTATGGACACGTTAGCAAATTCTGTAGAGAAGAGGAACAGACCTGCTCGTTTTGTGCAAAGTCTGGCCATAAATTAGTCGACTGCCCCGACAAGAAAAATAAGTCTAGCCCAACATGTGCGGCATGTAGAAGATCGAAGAAGAGAGCGGACCACTCGATCAACGATAAGGCTTGCCCAGCATACAAAGCGGCTTTGGACAAGATGATCGAAAGAACAGATTACGGAATTGGTTAAAGGGAGTTTTAAAGTCCTGCAAATCAATGCCGCAAGGACGATGAGGACGGTTGCGGAGATTCGTTATTTAGTTGACGAGTATGATATAAGCGTAATGGCTATCCAGGAACCGTACACAGTCAAGGGAAAAATCGCAAACTTTGGAAGCACTGCTAGAGTGGTATCGGGAGAGAGATCTGGGGAGACAGCATGGGCTGGAATCATTGTATTCGACCCAGCAATAGTGGTCATGAAAATCGAGCAACTTAGCGACACACACATAGTATGTGCTCAGATAGATAACGACAAAGTAATGGCATACGTTGTTAGTGGATACTTTCAGTTTTCACTTCCTATCGAACCTTTTCTGGATAAGTTAAGAAGCATTCTTAGGAGATTGAAAGGGAATAGAGTTATTATATGCCTGGACGCTAATGCGAAGTCTCCAATATGGCACTCAGAAGAGTCAACGCCGGAAGGAGAAGAGTTAGAGGCATTAATAATGGAGCTAAATCTGTACGTGATAAACGAGGCAAACAACCCTAAGACGTACTCAAGACCAGGTGGGGAGGGAAACATAGATGTGACAATGTCAACTGAAACGGCAACCAGACTAATTGAAGACTGGGAAGTCCATGAGAACTGGACCTCAAGTGACCATAATGCCATAACATTTGTAGTAAAAAATGAGCTACAACAGACTGTTGAGTGGGAACGATCGGTGATGACCAAGTTCATTACTCAAAAAGCCAATTGGGAGAAATTTGATAGGGCGTTCACACGGAAAGTTGTCGCAGGAGAAGCTTGCCAAAATAAAATAGATGTGATATCTATGGTAAGAGGAGTCAGAAGAGCGTTATTTGAATCTTGTAGAGAATCGATGCCTACGAAAGGGAAATCAAGAACATGTGCGTAATGGTGGAATAACGATCTAACGATAACCAAGAGAGATGTATATAGGATGAGAAGAAACTTCCAGAAAGCAAAAAGACGTGCTATCAGTCCGGAAGAATTGACAACGATCAGAGGGAAATATTATAGAAGTAAGAAGGCTTACGATAATAAAATATATAAAACCCGAATGGAAAGCTGGAAAGAGTTCATGACAAAAATGGACAAAGAGCCGTGGGGCTACGCATATAAGTTGAGCTGCAATAAGCTCAAAGGAACGCAGGCAATAAATTCTATGCGGAAGGGAAACGATTTTGCAACCGATTGGAAGGAATCAGCGGAGGAGCTATTGAATTGTCTCTTCTGTTACGATGATCCAAATGAGGATACCGTTGAGCAAAGCTCAGTCAGGAAGCTAGCCCAGAGCGAGCCAGAAGGCAATGAAAGCGTAGATCTATTCACAAGAGATGAAGTTGATCAAGCTATCAAAAAGATGAAGAATGGTAAGGCTCCAGGTTGGGACAGAATCGAAGTAGCCGTCGTAAAACGTGCTTGGGTACTAAATGAGGAAACATTCCTACAACTGTTTAACGGATGTTGGAAATTTGGTCTGTTCCCAAAAGAATGGAAGAAAGCGACGGTGGTCACGCTCTTGAAAGCAGAGGATAAGGACAAGTCGGACCCCTCATCCTACAGACCAATTTGTCTATTACCCATCTTAGGCAAGGTTATGGAGGCATTAATTCAAGCGAGAATTAAGAAGCTGAGTGAGACAAAAATATCTGAGAGACAATTTGGATTTCGGTCGAAAAGATCAACAGAAGACGCACTGCATGAATTTCTTACAATGCAGGAAGTAAACGAAGATAAGTATGTTCTAGGTATCTTCCTGGACATAAGTAATGCCTTCAACAATCTCTGGTGGCCAGCTATTATTAAAGCTATAAAGAAGATGAAGGCTCCCAAGCAACTGCTTAAAATCATAAGGGATTATCTATGCGATAGAACGGTCACGTTTAAAACCGAGAGTGGATCGGTCATCAGAGAAACGAACAAAGGGTGTCCGCAAGGATCGGTTCTTGGTCCGCATCTGTGGAACTTGGTGTTCGATGAACTGATAAGGGAACTTGAAGCAATGGGATTCAGAATAGTAGTCTTCGCAGATGATGTGGTGATCATAGTGAGTGGCAAAACGAGGAAGATATTAGAAAAGGAAGGCCAGAAAGCGATTAACATAGCGGAATCTTGGTGCACAAGAAATAAGATGCAACTCTCTGAAAAGAAAACGGTCATGATGCTTCTTAGAGGCAAATTGAATAAGGACAGACCGCCCACAATAAAGCTGTGCAAGAAGCAGCTAAAAATGGTAGAGGAATTTAAGTACCTTGGTGTCACATTTCAAGCAGGTGAAAAAGGACTAAGAGCAAGCAGACATGTGGAAATCGTCTGTAACAAGAGCAAGACGATGTTCTCGGCCCTTAAGAGAGTTGCAAAGAGAGAATGGGGATTGGGATTTAGATCCCTAAGAGTAATATATAAAGGCTTATTTCTGGCAATGACAACATATGCAGCTTCAACATGGATAAATCTAATTAATATTAGAGACTGGAGAAGACTTGGGTCAGCGCAGAGGTTTGCGTTAATAGGAGTTATTAGCGCATATCGAACGATATCGCTGGAAGCATCACAAGTGATAGCCGGAGAACTCCCGATTAAATTTGAAGTCAGATGGAGAGGCATGACATATCAGATGAGCAAAGGGCTCAAATTTGAATTCGATGGGATCTCGTACCAGACGAACAAAGATGATAGGAAGAGCATAAGCATAGCAAAGAGAAATATAAGAAGAGCATTAATGCAGAAATGGCAAGAGGAGTGGCTGAATACGAATAAAGGAAGAACAACGTTCGAATTCTTTCCAGATGTCATTAGCAGAATAAAATCAAGGTGGATTATACCAAACTTCTATGTGACACAAGTTTTATCGGGTCATGGAGATTTCTTAGAGAGGCTAATGAAGATGAAACTCGCTGAAGAATCAAGTTGCCTCTGCGGCCTAGTTGACAACAGCAAACACTTGCTGACAAATTGTACTTTATATGACGACGAAAGGAATATATTTATTTTAGCATGTAGGCAGAGTGGAACTGACTGGCCAATTTCAGAACCAAAGTTAATGACAAAGGAAGTTTTTCCGGAATTAAAAATTTTTGTAACAGCAGCAATGAAGAAGAAAGCTGAACTCAGACTTATGCAAATAGAAGAATAAGTTAAGAACCTCATGTTGCTGAGGAAGAAATGTTCAAAGGGAGCGTAAGCAAACACCAGATGAAACTTGAGGGAGCAAGTGAACATATTAGCTTCACTGGAGTATCCAGTGGATGCGAGTCGTATGACGTAAAGGCGAAGGGAGAAATCCCAGGCCGAGTCACGGCGGCAGAGCCAGATTAACAACCTGGGCGGGTACCTCCACGCGGTTTCCCTGGAAAGCCCTACAAGGCAAACCAAATTCCGTAAATCTCTGCGGAGAACTCTGCTCGACTAATTTTTCTAAGTCCGTTAGCAACACCCTGTGCAGTGAAGAAGAATAATAAGAAGACGATTTAAGTGAACAACTAAGGGAAGAAGTCCTAACGAAATAGAAAGTAGAAAATCTAAAACAGAAATGAAACGATAAAAGATGTAAAATTGTAAAGGAAGAAGAAAGCGAAGAGCTAGATCCACCACCAACAGTAATGATAGATGACACTAATCAAAACCAGGATGTGTAGACTTGAAACAAGAGTCATGAACGCTGGTATATTCACAAGAATAAGGGACAGCGGAAAAGTTCAGAATGAACAAGCTAATGTTATTATTATTATTATTATTGTCCCTATCTACTAGACCTTGGGCCGGAGCTACAGAACGTTGGAAAGGGGTGAAAGACTAGCTGATTGGATCTTGTGGAGGGATGTATCTGTGTTGAATGAGCCCTCGACCATATATACTTTTTGTGGGCCGCAGGGACAAAGCGACATAGACGTATCACTCTATAAGGGAGAGGAATGTATGTTTGAATGGAATGTATTGGAAAAAGAAGGTTTGAGTGATCACAATATGATTTTGATACGAATGATTGTAAATGCGAATGAGGTAGAGACACAAGAGATTGAATTAAAGAAGTGGAATGATAAGAAGTGTGATTGGGATAAGTATGAGAGATTCATTGGATCTTCTGCTCAGAGTTTTGGATATGATAATTATCTACAGCTCGGGGCCGAGGAGAAGATGGATAAAATGTATGAATGGATAGAGAGTGCAAATGATGAATGTATGAGGAGAATTGGGAGGAGGAATAAGAAACGAGTTTTATGGTGGAATGAATGTTTGGATGGAAAGAGAAAGGAAGTGAGAAGAAAGAGAAAATTAATGCAGCGTGAGAGAAAGAGAACGGGTGATCCTGATAAGGTGAAGTGGAATGAATATAGAGAATGTGTGCGAGAGTATAAGTACCTAATGTTGAAGGCGAAAGAGAGTGATTGGCAAGAGTATGTAAAGAAGGAAGGGTCGCGAAACCCGTGGAATCAGGTGTATAAGTTGTGTATGGGAAAATTGGATAGATATGGTTTGGCTGGGTTGAAAAGGAATGGTGAATTTACGAGAACGTGGGATGAGAGTGCAAGTTTGTTAATGGATGAATTTTTTCCTCACGGTGATGGAAATCCCACCATTGGCGGGGAGGAATTGTATGATGGTGCAAATAATGGAATGGATGAGTTTAGTGAGGATGAATTATTGTATGCTGTGAGAAAGATGAAATTGGGAAAAGCGCCTGGTTTTGATGGATTGACGAATGTGATGTTGCGACATGTGTATTATACTATACCCATGTTTGTGAAAAGTATGTATGATTCTTGCTTGAAAGAGGGTGTGTTCCCCAATAAGTGGAAAGAGGCTAGAGTGGTTGCGTTGTTGAAGAATGGTAATAAACCAAGATACGAGTCTGGGTCATACAGACCGATTAGTCTGTTAAGTGGCCTCGGCAAGATCTTGGAGAGAATGATGGTTGAGAGGTTGTTAGTTTGTATGGAGGGAAAATGGAATGAAAATCAGTTTGGGTTTATGAAAGGTAAGAGTACAGAGGATGCATGGATAAAGTTGAAAGAGATGGTGAATGAATCTGAAAGTAAGTATGTGGTTGGAATATTTGTTGATTTTAAAGGTGCGTTCAGCCATGTTCTGTGGAACACGGCTTTGGTAAAATTGAAAGAGGCTGGTTGCACGAAAGAGGATTTAAAGTTGTGGGAGAGTTATTTTAAAGATAGAACAGCACGAATGACAAATGGAATGGATGAGGTTTTCAGAAGGTGTGAAAGAGGTTGCCCGCAGGGTTCAATTTGTGGTCCAAGTGTGTGGAATTTGGGTATGGATGAGTTGCTAGTTTTGCTGCGTCGGTTGGGTGTGAAAGTTGTTGCATTTGCGGATGACCTGGTTATTTTGGCTGAGGGTAACACGCGATATTTGGTTGAAGAGAGAGCGAGTGAGATCATGGTTCCTGTGTATGAATGGGGTGTGAGAATCGGTGTGGATGTGAATGATAAGAAATCTGTATGTATGGTACTTAAAGGTGGTTTGAAAATGTTTAATCGAAGGATATATGTTAACTTGGGTGAGGAAAATGTAAGAAAGTTGAGATTTGCTGAAAGTTTTGAATATCTGGGAGTGTTGATGAGTGTGGACATGAAATTTAAAGTACATGTGGATCGAATGAGAGAGAAGGTCAGTGATGTGATTGGTAAGTTAAGAAGAGTGCTCAGGAAAGATTGGGGTTTGAAGAAAGTGGTTATGAGAGTTGTTATGAAAGGTATGTTGGTTCCTGCAGTTATGTATGCATCACATGTATGGTATGAATTGCTTAAGTTTAAAACGATATGTACGGAATTGAATAGATGTCAACGTGTTGGATTGTATGCATGTACAAGGGTGTGTCGAACTGTCTCTGTGGACGCGATGCAGGTTATTTATGGATCGCTTCCATGGGACATTCAATGTCAGAAGAGAGCGAATGAGTATAAGTTGCGCAGAGAAATTGGTATGAATGAACTGGACTTGGTAAATGATGAAGAAATGGATGGGATGTGTATAGTTGATAGAAAGAAGTTGGTGAATGATAGAGTAATTGAGAAATGGCAAGAAAGATGGAATACATGTGTTAAAGGAAGGGTTACGTATGAATGGATTAAGGATGTTGAGTTTGCTGATAAATGTAGAAAGTTTGAACCAGGTCTGAAAGTTTGCTACTTACTGACAGGTCATGGGAGCCTTAATGCTTTCCTTTTTGAAAGGAGGCTATCGGTGACTGCGGCGTGTCCGTGTGGCAATGTACTTGAAGACTGGAAGCATGTTTTGTGTGAGTGTGATATGTATGCTGCTTTTCGAGATCTAGATACGATGAATGTGACTGGACAAAATGGACAATGGAATGTGAGTGAGGTTTTACAAAGTAAGGAATCGTATGAATGTTTGTGCGAGTTTGCAGAGCGTGCTTTTAAAACAAGAGCTTGGGTAATTGCTAATAGTTAATAAATGAGATAAGTATGTATGTATGTGCGTTTGTGTGCGTGTAAGTGGGATTGTGTGAATGTGAATAATATGAATGAATGGCATGATTATTTAGTATGTTTTATACGATAAGAGTGTGAATGTGAAAGAATTGGTAATTAAGCTTGTGTGTGTGTGTGCGTGATTGATTATATAGTATGTGTAATGCTATGGGGGTGGGAATGTGTAAGTGGAGACTTGTGTGTGGATATTGAGTTTAGAGTTTATTGAGAGAGTGGAGTATGTGTACTTGAGTCTATGTGTGAATGTGAAGAATAGGGTTGAATGGAAAGTATAGTGTGTTATGTAAATTGTGTGTGTGTGTGTGTGTGTTTACTCTTCTCTTTTATTTTCAGGTGAACGAGATGGTCGACCGGTGCCGGGGGTGGTAAGACCCCCATCCGGGACTCTTACCAGAGTATAAACGGTACCAAGGGGATCCGGGGCCCGTGAAGATTTATCTTCATCCGGATCACTGGGTTGGACTCTTGGTGGCAGTGGTTAATAGCCCACATCGCTTGGGTTAGAGGCTGATGGGAGAGGACGATTCTTTGGGTGCTTTTGCGCCATCGGAGTCGCTCCACTCTCTAGGTCTCGACGTGTGAGTTGCGGTCTCAACTCGGGAAGCGGCCTGCATAGCCGTTAGGGATTGGAAAGGTCCCGGCCCAAACCGAGGGTCTGCAAGGTCCTTACCGGCCTTGTGGGAATCGGCAGATGACCAGAACATCAGGTTCATCGACGTTGGCCGAGCGTATCTCGGCCCCGTGACCATGGGGTCCGTGTGGGTATACCTGTACAGGGAGATCTCGCACGTTAAACTACTAGGCTATGTCCCTATCTACTTCCCCCAGGGTGGGAGGACCTGTCCTCCCTACGGGACCTAGCGCTCCCGGGGTACCCGAGCTGGCAGAGCTGTGTCGCCCGGCGGGCGTTCCAAAAGTCTATAGGTGTCAACAGTGAAGAAGCCGAGAGACATAATGGTAATGGACGTTGGCTTTGAGGGAACGCCTTTAAGGGTTACCTTCTTAAGCCTATGGATAGGGACATGCTCACAGAGAGCCCTGTCGAATCAAACTGGAAATCTGGAATGGTAGAATGTTCTCTTGTCCCGGTGAGGATACAGAGTAGAAACAGGGTATGACGTCCCTGGCTGGCGTACAGTATACAGGCCCGGGTTTTCTTAGCCGGCTAACCTGGCTGCCTGACCATGCGTCGAAAATCCGACGGTTACAGTAGTGTCGTGTGGCGCACGAACTAGGTCCCTGCTGTGCTGAATCGGGGGCTGCTCCGAGGTCCACCGGCTACTTTGAGCATTCACATCCTGAACAGACGAGAAGGTTGATAAGACTTGACTTTGAGTATAGTTACCTTGAAATGGGTGGACGAAGTTGGCCCATCCCTCATTTGAAAACTCATGCAAAATGACGACAATTAAGGAAACATGTTCCAAAACGTCACCAAACTCCTCCGGGTTCCTAGACCCAAATGATATCGAAATGTCGATAAAGATTACGGAGAAAAGGAAGCTTACCTCCTCCAGGCGAGACTCGAGCATCAGCTCGTCGGACGTTGCGTCTGACAGTGATGGCTTCGAGCTTGCTTTGCGAAGGAGGAAGAAGCTTACGAAGAAAGAGTCGAAGACTCTCACAAGCCCTGAGAAGGTGAAATCTCAGGCTTCGGGAACTCTCAAGTCGTCTGTCAAGGACGACTTGGCTTCTTCGGTTCCCCTTGAAAAGGAAACCGAGGAAGCAATTTTGAAAGTTGAGAAAAAGGAGCAGAGCCAAAGGTTGAAGGCGAAATCAACCAAGACGGCCCTCCTTAACCTCTTGAAAGAGTCTCCTGAGGTCTCGAAAGACGTCAGCTGCCAGGTGATGGAGCACGTGGAAGTGCTCTCTAACATCATCAACAAGCTGATGTGTGAGAACAGCTACTTAAGGGGAGTGATTGTCGAAAAAACGACAAACAGTGAGGTGTTGACCGAGGTTGCCGTCAAGAAGGCTCTTGAAAATGCAACCCCGATGAAGAAAAGTTACGCAAGTGCAGTAAGTAGCGCTAAACCCGCGAAAGCTAAACCTGTAGCGAACTTGAGTGGTGGTGTCAAGAAGGCACCACCACAACTCGCCAAGGTGGCTCTAATAAGAGCCCCTGAATGTCGAAAGGGCGAGACAAGTGAGCAAACGAAGAAGCGAGTTCTCGAGCTGGTGAACCCAGCCAAAGAGAAGCTTCAAGTTCGAGGGGTACGCATGATGCGTGAGGGAGGAATTGCCGTTGAGGTGGTCACTGATCAAGACCTCAACAAAATTCTATCGAACGCAATGCTGAAGTCTGACGGATATGACGTCAAAAAGGCAGGAGCCGCGAGGCCGAGAATCCTTTTGTACGACGTCCCGTCAGATTTGAACGAAGACGAAATTTCTGCTGCCATAATGGAGCAGAATGAATCAACGTCTGCCCTAAACGCAGCACAGTTTAAAGAGAGTTTTAAACTGAAGTTTAGGATGGGAAAAAGAGAAGAAGCTCTCACGAATTGGGTTGCAGAGGTAACCCCTGAAATGAGAGGTCTACTCCGTAGTACCAACAGATCTCGAGTCTACATCGGCTGGTCCGCCTGCCGAGTAGAAGACTTCACGGCCGCGACACGGTGCTTCAAGTGCCAGTGTTACGGCCATGTGCAGAAATTCTGCACGGAGAAAGAGCTTTGCTGTAACTTCTGTTCTAAACAGGGACACAAAGCAAACGAATGCCCTGATAAGGCTGCAAATAAATCGCCGACTTGCCCTGCGTGCAAGAAGGCGAAGAAAAAGTCTGATCACCGAGCTGGAAGCAAAAGCTGTCCAGCTCAAAAGGCTGCTGTACAACGGGTACTAAGCCGAACAGACTATGGCAACACAACCTAGTCCTATTTCGATACGTGGCTTGCGTTTGATGCAGATAAATGCTGGCCGTGGCAAGAACACTAGTTCTGCCATACGCCAGTTGTCGGATAAAAATGGGATTCAAATAGCTCTCGTTCAAGAACCTTACTCTGCAAAAGGCAGAGTTTATGGTTTTGGTCTTGCGGCTAAAACTATAATTGGTTCGAAGAGTGATGAGCAACCATGGTCTGCAATAGTTGTATTTGACAAGAATCTGACTGTCATGAGGCTTAGCCAAGTGAGTACCAGTCATATTGTCTGCATACAAGTGGACAATGGGTTCTTTGACGTATACGTTGTATCCGCATATCTCCAATACTCTCATGGAGTGGAAAAGTATTTAGAGGAATTGAAAGTGATCCTTAACCTGTTAAAAGGGAAAAGGATCATCCTTTGCCTTGATTCGAACGCAAAGTCTCCGACTTGGTTCTCTGATAAGCTTGATGAAAAAGGCGAGAAAGTAGAAGAGTTCATTCACGAAATGAACCTCTACGTATTGAACGAAATTGACCAGCCGAAAACTTTCTCATCTACAGCTGGCGAGAGCAATATTGACTAATCAATTTGCACGAGCCAAGTTGTTAGACACGTTAAAGAGTGGAGAGTAATTGAAAATTGGTGTGAAAGCGATCATCGACCTATATTTATAGATCTCGAATCTGTAAAGAGGAATGATGATCTTGAACGAGAACACCTAGGAGGCAAACGGTTTAATACCAATAAAGCTGACTGGGAAAAGTTCACTAAAACACTTCTTGACAACCGTCAAGAGCTCGACACGAAGTGTGAGAATAGAATGGACGTCATAAATCTTGCAAAGCAAATCAGAAGGATAATCACCCTCGCGGGAAGGAAATCCATGCCAATGCGTAGACACAAAGGCCCTGGTGTCAGGTGGTGGACACAGGAGCTAACAGATCTTAAGACTGCTGCGAACAAGGCTAGAAGGAAATTCCAGAGAACTAAAGAGCCTGAGAGTAGAGATAGACTTAAGGTTGAGTACAGGAATACACGGAAAAAGTTGAAATGTAGAATGAAGGAGACCTCGAAAGAGAGTTTTAAAAACTTCATCTCCGAAACGTCGAAGGACCCATGGGGGTTTGCCTACAAACTTTCTTGTGGGAAACTCAGAACACAAAGTGCGATGAATACAATCAGAACAGTATCCGGGGAAACCCAGGACTGGAAAGAAACAGCTGAAGTTCTTCTTGATAATCTCTTCTGTTATGATACGGAAGAAGGAGAGAATGAACTTCAAAGTCTTAAGAGGAGCAGAATGCGTGAACCGAGTGAACTCTCGGGGATGCAGGACGCACCTTTTACAGGCAATGAAGTGTATAGAGCAATAAAGAAACTGAAAAACGGAAAAGCTCCCGGTTGGGACGCCATTGAAGTTGTGATGTTGAAGAACTCATGGTCCGTGTTGAACGAACAGTTAATTGCTTTGTACAACGGCTGTCTAAAACATGGAATATTCCCTAATGAGTGGAAGAGTGCAAACGTTGTAACTCTCCTCAAATCGAACGACAAAGATCCGATGGATGCTGCATCCTACCGACCAGTATGTCTTCTTCCTATAATGGGAAAAATACTGGAAAGCCTTACGTTAGAAAGACTAAAAAAGGTTGTGGAACCTAAGCTATCCGAAATGCAGTTTGGTTTTAGGCCAAACCGATGCACGGAGGATGCTATTCGAACGTTTTTGCGCCTTAACAGCGAAGTGGTTGAAAAGCACGCCGGCGCTATCTTCATTGATATTGTCGGTGCGTTTAACAACCTGTGGTGGCCTGATGTTATTCATGAATTAAAGGAAAAAGACTGTCCTCCGGGAGTTCTTGGAATCATTCAAGATTTCTTAAATGGTAGGAGAGTCAAATTCCAGACCAGAAATGGTCACGTAGAACGTGTAGTGAATAAAGGTGCACCACAAGGTTCAGTGCTGGCAGGAATGCTGTGGGACACTGTGTTTGATGGTTTGATAATAGAGGTCAGAGAAGCGGGCTTTGAAATCGTCGTTTATGCAGACGACGGCGCCGTCCTGATCCGCGGAAACACGAGACGAGAAATTGAACGAAAAGGAGAACAAGTGCTCAGTATCATTGAGAAATGGTGCAACGAGCATAAAATGAAACTGTCACTGTCGAAGACTGTCATAATGTTGACGAAAGGAAACTTAGACAGGAATCGACCTCCGAGAATTCTCATGTCTGAGAAACCAGTCAAAGCAGTGAAAAACTTCAAGTATCTTGGAGTTACACTAGCTACTGGCGAGAAGCGTATCAAAATCGATGAACACATAAATTCTACGGTGTTGAAATGTAGAGCTCTATTCTCTCAGCTACGGAGATTAGCGCGGAGAGACTGGGGTATAAAGTTTTCAGCGATGAGAATAATATACAAAGGTCTTTTCGTTGCGATAATCACCTATGGGGCTGCAGCATGGATGGAAATGCTCAACGCTAAGCACTGGAGGCAATTGAAAGCTCTCCAAAGATTTATTCTAATCGGTGTCACTGGTGCATATAGAACGTCGCCAACCGAAGTGTTACCAGTGATGGCAGGTGTACTGCCGATAGAACTCGAGATTCAAAAGAAGCATTATTCATACATGATTAGAAAGGGTATGAGCTTCAAATTGAACGAGTTTGAATTTGATCCCGAAATTTTCGTGGATAATTCAGACCGATGGATTCAGCGATTAAAAGCTGCATCCATCAGATCAGTCGTACGAGAACTCGAATTAAACTGGCAGAGGGAGTGGAGGCAATCCCCTAGGGTAGCCAGAAAACTCCTTCCAGATGTCAGCGAGAGACTCAAGTACACTTGGGTTCAACCGAATCATTGTACGAGCCAGTTCCTCACGGGACATGGCAAATTTGCTCAGAAACTAACTCAGTTAGGTTTGAAAGCGGACCCGAGTTGCGAATGCAATGAGCCGGCCGAGACAAGTGAGCACGTATTGATGGAGTGTCCTAAGTGGAACGAACTTAGAACGAACCTCAGACAGATGCATGAGCAACAAGGTCTTAAATGGCCAGTTGAAATGAAGCTCCTAATGTATAAAGAGGCGTACGCACTGTTTGAATGTCTGGCAAAGGATATAATCCGAGCCAAGGAGATTGAGGAGTTGCTTGTCAACTAGTTTGCGGGCAACTCCTCAGTTTGCCGTGTAGACATCGGCAGAAGAATAATCCTAACGTTGCCCTCTGCACATGTCGTAGAAGGCGACTAACAAGGAGGAAGGGGCGGTCAGGCTCGAGGATTAGATAGAATCCTCAGACTGATACTCGCACCTGAGTCTAATGGTACCACGGGGATCGGGTGCCCACTTGGACTTGTTTTTTGCTCCGGTAAATTACTCGTCCTTGGCCGGTCATCTGGTGTTGGACTCGTGGGGGCCGTGGTTAATAGCTCACATCGCTTAGAGCAAGATGATGGAGAAGAAGTTGAATCAACGTGATCAGATTTCTTCAAAATTGTCGACGTGTGAGTTGCGGTATACAACTCGGGCAAGAACCTGCATAGTTCCTAGGGATTAGAAAGGTCCCGCCCTTTGTCGGGGGTCCGTGATGTCCTATCTAGACGATCGGAAACGGCCGCTTTATTTTACAAAGTGAGAGTCAGTGCTTTAGAACGATGACTATGTTGAACGAATGTTTGAACGACGATACACAGTGAGAGTCACGAAACATCTTGCGAATTTCTGAAGAGAGAGAAAAGTTGAACGAGGACTAACGTCTATAGGAGTCAAACCGTTGGTAAGTCGAAAGACCAGGTACAACGGAACCACCCCAAAATTCTTTTTCGGACGAATTTTTACGGATTATCGTATTTCCCGCTGTCCCTATCTACTTTCTAGCGAAACCACTGCCAAGGGAACGGGCTTGGAAAAATTAGCGGGGAAAGAAGACCCTGTTGAGCTTGACTCTAGTCTGGCACTGTAAGGAGACATGAGAGGTGTAGCATAAGTGGGAGATGGCAACATCGCCGGTGAAATACCACTACTTTCATCGTTTCTTTACTTACTCGGTTAGGCGGAAGGCGTGCGCCTTTGGATTTTCATCCAGGCTGTCACGGTATTCTAGAACCAAGCGTGTAAGAGTGGTGTGAGGCTGCGGCCGATCGCCAAACATACTCCCGCGTGATCCGATTCGAGGACACTGCCAGGCGGGGAGTTTGACTGGGGCGGTACATCTGTCAAAGAATAACGCAGGTGTCCTAAGGCCAGCTCAGCGAGGACAGAAACCTCGCGTAGAGCAAAAGGGCAAAAGCTGGCTTGATCTCGATGTTCAGTATGCATAGAGACTGCGAAAGCACGGCCTATCGATCCTTTTGGCTTGAAGAGTTTTCAGCAAGAGGTGTCAGAAAAGTTACCACAGGGATAACTGGCTTGTGGCAGCCAAGCGTTCATAGCGACGTTGCTTTTTGATCCTTCGATGTCGGCTCTTCCTATCATTGCGAAGCAGAATTCGCCAAGCGTCGGATTGTTCACCCGCCAACAGGGAACGTGAGCGAAGGGAGACAATGCTAACCGTCTCCTCCCGGAAGGGCATCCGGTCTTCTTAATGCCGCTTTGGTCCTGAGGCCTTATAGCGGCAATTTTTCCATACTCGCTCCCCTCCGGAGCAACGGTAGTGAGGAGGCGTGCCAAATCACTGCCGTTTCTCTATGTCGCGCAGTGATTTCGCTGAAAAGTAGATATGCTTTAACATCGGGATTATAGCCCTTCATGGGCCCAGGTATCCCAGTCGGCCTGGCCGACTCAGCACAATTCTGTCCCTATCTACTAGTTGCTTCCGAGCATTCGAGCAGTACGGACGTGTCCTGCTGCTCTCTCTGCTTATTTTAAGCGCGCCTAATTGGTCGAGGCTAGCTCCGCCCAATTCTCTCTCTCTCAGTTTTTCTTTTGGAAGTGGGAGGAAAGAAGACTAAGTGCCTGGCACCCCGCGTCTTCTCCCCCCCTCGCTTCCGCGAGACTCTCTCCCCCCTCCCGGATGGAGGGTGGAAACAGGACAGGTGTGCCGAAGGGGGAGCTGGTTCACCCCCCTCCCCCCGCGACACGCAAGTCAAGTGACAGTGAAAAGGTGGGTGGTGAACACCCACCTTCGCGAGTTCAACCAAGTGCAAGTGGAAGTGCGGATGTGGGTGCTCACCTCCCACCCCTAGAAGTGAAATCTCGCGCCCAGGCAACAGGTGATGCCCTCCCCAAACCTTCTCCACGATCGCGACCAGACACTCCCGACTGGAACGCCCGCCCAAGTGACGACGCGATGCAGGAAGGGGTTAGCAGCGCAGGTGAGGAGGCTTCAAGGAGCAGCATCGGGGTCACCGCGGCTGTCCAGTCCGCGGCCTCTCTCGTCACTGACCCCGCGAAAGGTAAGCGCAAGCGCCGTCTCCGCTCGGCGCGTGGGTACGGTGGGAACTCCAGCGCAGCTGAGAAGAACCCCCTTACCCATACGACGGACGAAGAAGGTGCTTGCGGCAGCGCGGCAGCGAAACTCGCGCGGACTTCTCACCGCGATATACCGATGGCTTCCGTCCCCACCATCACTGAGACGCCGAACTCACTCCGAGCTCGTGCTCAATTTATAAAGAGGGCAATGGCAGAGTACTGTCTTCGCGGGCCAAGTGGCATCACGCGAGAACAGACTGCTGTCATTGTCGGCGCGATGGAGGACCTTGGTGACGTTGTTGGCGACCTGCTGCTGTGCGTCGCCAGTCTCGAGGGACGCGTCGCCGAGCTGGAAAAGGCTCGCCCCGCTTCGCAATTGCGGGCTGCTGGCCCAGGTGTTGCAAATGTGCAAGCGGTGCGAACCTACGCCATGGCCACCAAAACAATGACCACCGAGAGAGCTGGCCCGATTCCGCGACCCCGACAGCCAACACTGGCACAGGGAAGTGCCCGAACCAGTGGGTTGTCCAGTGTCCCGAAATCGGCGAGCTCTCCCGGTGCGAGTTTAGGTACCACGGTCGTCGAGGCTACGGCGATGCCTCCCCCGCAGGACGACTTTACGGTCGTTAAACGACGTAAAGGGTTGGCGCGCAGCAGCGGATCGCCAAAGAACAGTGGCGGGAATGCAGTTAAGAGGCCTCTCCCGCCCGCTGTCCTAATTAAGCCGGGTCCCTCATTCGCAAACCCCACGAGTGAGGAAGTGAGGAAGGCCCTCACAACATCGTTTAACCCTAACAAGGAGGGCGTTCAGGTGTGCGGACTGCGAAGAATGGGAGCCTCCGGCTACATAGTGGAAACCACAAATGCAGTCGAGGCTGAGAAGGTTCTCCGCAGCCCTGCATTCCTGAGCGCCGGACTGACGGCGTCTCTCCTCGAGAAGCGGAATCCCGAGGTGATGGTGCGTGGCGTCGACTCCAGCATGGAGGAGGGGGAGTTGGCCGAGGCCATCTATGCCCTAAACCGGGATCTTCTCCAGACCCCATCCTTGGACGAATTTAAGAGGAGCTTCACTCCTCGTTACAAGGTGGGGCCCAGAGATGGTACAACGGTGGGCTGGGTGGCCTCTGTGTCTCCCTCCCTCCATAGTGTACTCTGCAAAGCTGGCAGAGTATACGTTGGCTGGAGTCGGTGCCCCGTGCACAACCATGCGCGAGTGATGCGGTGCTATCGCTGCCTTGGCTTTGGGCACACCCAGAAGCACTGTGGTGACACGGAGGACACGTGTGGTCACTGCGCCAACAAGGGACATCGAGCTGCGCTCTGTCCCAACAAGAAAAGCGGGGCCCCCCCCCCGTTTGCGCGAATTGCAAACGGGATGGCCGACAGAGTCAGCACGACCCTATGGGCAGTGGCTGCCCACGTGCAAAAATAGCGCGCGATAGGCTGGTCAGCAGCATCAAGACATTGACTGACAATGGACAATGAGACCGACCGACAAACTGACTACGGACGTACCCCAACAGTACCCCACCCGAGACATCAGCCTTCTCCGCTCCGGATACTGCAGCTCAACATGGGCAATGGTGCATTAGTATCACCCCAGTTGAGTGGCATTATCCGTAGTGAAGGCATCGACCTGGCGCTGGTACAGGAACCATACTCCACCAGGGATGGAGACCTTGCGGGGCTTGGATGCATTGTAAGACGAACGACAATTCACGGTTGCGATTCGCCGAGGAGTGCCGTCCTGGCGTATAATCCCAGGACGACATTCACTCAACTCGGTCACCTGAGTAATCAGCACGTGACCTGCGTCGAGGTTCACAGCCCCGCTGTGAACTTCTACGCGGTCAGTGCTTATTTCCAGTACTCGGATCCCACCATGAAGCATCTGGAATACCTCGCGAACATCATGCGAGGTTTGAGAGGTAGGAACGTGCTAATCTGTGCTGACGTCAATGCTAAGTCGACCCTCTGGGGATCCCCTGCCACTTGTGACAGGGGTGAACTAGTGGAGGACTTCATTGCCGTCCACGGATTGCACGTTCTCAACCAAGGCAGTGAGCCTACCTTCCGGAGCTCAGGGGGGGCTTCGAGTATTGATGTAACTCTGGTGACCGACGGATTGCTGCCGTGGATATTGGACTGGCACATACGTACGGACGAAACAACAAGCGACCACGCCCTCATCGAAATTAAAATCGGTGCACGGCGTGTCGCTCGGACTGAAACAGGACAGGTGGGTCAACGTCCTGCGAGGTACAATGTTGAGAAAGTGAAGACTGACGTGTTCCAGCGAACCCTAACGGAGGAGCTGCAACGCGTCTCGGATTCTCAGCTTTGTACCCCGGAGGACGTAAACGACTACACCGTGGAGTTAACAAAAGCTCTCCACAACAGTTGCAGGGCATCCATGCCCCTAAAGCGCTGGCGCAACAGGTCGCATCCCTGGTGGACAGAGGAACTCACGCTTCTCATGCGTGAAGTTCTTCGACACAGGCGAATGTACCAGCGGGAGGTCGATCCTGAGCGAAGAGCGGAGAAGCGAGATGTGTTCATCCAAAAGAAGGATGAACTTCGGAAACAGGCCAGACGCGCGAACCGGCAATCGTGGAGTGAATTCGTCACGGATGTCGGTAACCGCGAGCCTTGGGGTATTGTTTACAAGACAATAACGAACAGACTGCGCACAGAAACTATTTTCAACACGGTTAGGGATGAAAACGGAGAGGCCGTCTCTTCCATGTCCGAGGGTGCGGAGCTTTTCTTAAAAGCTTTCGTTCTCCTCGACGGAGAGGCAGCAGCCGTTGACGCCGGGGAGTTCCCCCACAACGAGCCAGCGGAAGACGAGGCGCCGTTCACTGGAACGGAGGCTTGGAACATAATCCGCCGCCTCCCGGCCAATAAAGCACCTGGTCTCGACAATATCGAGGTCCAGGTGGTGAAGTTGGCCTGGCCGTGGCTGGAGGCTCCATACCTCCGACTAGTGAACGCGTGCCTTGTGCTGGGCTGCTTTCCGAAGGACTGGAAGAGGGGGAATCTCCGTTTCATCCCTAAAGGACGAGACAAGGACTTGACCGAAGTGCGTTCGTACAGACCGGTATGTCTTCTCCCTGTGCTGGGCAAAATCTTTGAACGCCTTCTGTTGGGAAGACTGAGGAAGACCGCCCTCGGGCCGAACATGCTGTCTACACAGCAGTTCGGCTTTGTAAAGGGACGGTCGTGCGAGGATACCATCGTCGAAGTCCGGAGAATAGTGTCAGAGAAGGAGGAAAGGTACGTCCTTGCCCTCCTCTTTGACATCACCGGTGCCTTCGACAACATAAGGTGGCCATTGGTGATAAATGGACTCACCAGGAGACGCTGTCCGAACAACCTCCTGGCGGTCATGGGAAGCTTCTTCCAGGAAAGAGTCATGACCCTATCCTGGAATGGAGGCACTGTTTCGCGCGCATCCACCAAGGGATGCCCACAAGGCTCGGTGCTTGGTCCATGCGCGTGGAACATTGCCTTCGATGGACTTCTCGAGACTCTTGAGGAATTGCTCGGCAAGTCATTTGCAGTTTATGCAGATGACTTGTCGGTAATTGTCACTGGAGACTCGAGAAGAGAACTTCAGGATAGAGCCCAGGAGGTTGTTGACACAGTATCTCAATGGTGCGACGCCAATGGCCTCCAGTTGTCGAAGTCAAAAACGGAGATGGTATACCTTAAATTCAGTCCACCCCGTAACAGAAGGAATGCCAATAAGTACAGGGAGAGGAGATACCCCTCTGACGAAAGCAGGCGGGGCCCAGTCGTCAAACTGGACGGGAAGTCGATCGCACTTAAAAAGAGCGTTCGGCTTCTTGGCGTCCATATTGACGACGGGTTCAAGGTCACGACTCACTGTGTAAAGACGGCAGACAAACTGAAAGGACTCATGGCAGCCATCCGACGAGCGGCTCCCAGCAAGTGGGGACTACACTTCCGGACGCTAAAAATGCTGTACCGGGGTGTATTCCCCTCCATTGCGGGTTACGCCGCTGGCGGATGGGCTGACCTTGCTACGAACAAGGACCTACAAAAACTACGGACGGCACAGAGACAGGCTTTGTTGATGTTGACCAGGGCCTATGCCACAACATCGGGCAGCGCGCTATGTGTCATCGCAGGTGTCTTACCGGTGTCGCTCTACCTGAGCGAAAGGCTTGCGATGTACCGCGTCCGGAAACGCAAGGGATTCCGTCATGGAGAACTCTCTGTGCTCGCGGAGAACGTCGACAGAAGGACGAAGGGTATGGTGAGGAGGGAGACCCTCCGTATGTGGCAGGAGGCCTGGACAGGTGACACTGTTGGAAGGGTGACGCATACGCTGATCCCCAACATTCAGTGTCGCCTGAAATGCCAGTGGATCTCCCCTGGGTATCACACGTCGCAGATGCTGACTGGTCACGGAGACTTTGGCGCCAAACTTTGGAGCTTTAGTCTCGGTGACGGGCCCGCCTGCTCGTGTGGGGACCCGGAGGAGACCATGATGCATGTCCTGGCTGAATGCCCGAAGTTCGCTGCCGAGCGCCAAACCTTGAGCGACGGCATAGGTGAGGCCGTGGGCTGGCCGGCGGCGGCTCGGAGCTTGCTGAGCCTGCGCGGCTATCCCCACTTCGAGAAGTTCGCCAAGTCGGTGGTGGATAGCAAGGAGGCGCGATGGCGACGCGGAAGCGAAGCTGGTAACGTTCCTCCCGCAACATGACTTCGAAAGGAGTCCGGCGAGAGAGAACAATACCCAATGGTAATAATTGTCCCGTATACGACCATATGGAAATATGGTCCGACGGGACAGATTTATACCAATGTGCAAATCCACCTGCACTCGACCATTCGCAAGACTGGTCCGGCAGGCAGGATTAATCCGCGAATAATAAGGGGGCAACATTCTTCCCACATTGACCACTAGAAATAGTGGTCCAGTGGGAAAGAATAATGCCAGGGCGTTATCTATCTGCCTGCATTAGTCTAGTCGTGAGACTAGTCCGGCAGGCAAGAATAGAATGAATACGGTGGCAACAACCCATCTGCAATTGACTAATATATAATTAGTCCGGCAGATGAGGTTAATGCGCGGATATTAAGGAAAGCAACACTCTTCCCACATTGACCACTAGAAATAGTGGTCCAGTGGGAAAGAATAATGCCAGGGCGTTATCTATCTGCCTGCATTAGTCTAGTCGTGAGACTAGTCCGGCAGGCAAGAATAGAATGAATACGGTGGCAACAACCCATCTGCAATTGACTAATATATAATTAGTCCGGCAGATGAGGTTAATGCGCGGATATTAAGGAAAGCAACATTCTTCCCACATTGACCACTAGAAATAGTGGTCCTGTGGGAAAGAATAATGCCAGGGCGATATCTATCTGCCTGCGCCAGACTAGTCGTGAGGCTAGTCCAGCAGGCAAGAATAGAGTGAACACGGCGTCAACAATTTTACTGCGCCTGACCAGTATAACACTGGTCCAGCAGATAAAATTAATGAGCGAATAAATAGGAGGGCAACATTCTCCCCACAATGACCACTAGAAATAGTGGTCCGGTGGGAAAGAATTATGTCATGGCAAACTCTGCTTGCGCTAGACTAGTCGTGAGATTAGTCCGGCAAGCATGATAAAGACCTTTTTTTTTTTTTTTTTTTTTTTTTTTTTTTTTTTTTTTTTTTTTTCAGGCCTACCGGAACATCGGTGGGTGGAGCTTAGCTCGGAGACGGAACCTCCACGAGGTCCCCGCTGGGTACTTTGTTTCCCTTCTCCCGCTCAAGATTTTCGAATCTTGCACGGGCGAAGGGAAGCAATGCTAACCGTCTCCTCCCGGAAGGGCACCCGGCCTTCTTCGCCGTTTTGGTCCTTAAGGACCTTACAACGGCAATTTTTCCATCCTCTTTCCCCATGGTGCATCGGTAGTGAGGAGGCTTGCCAAATCACCGCCGTTTCTCCAGGTCAGCAGTGTTTTCGTTAGAACGTAGATAAGCTTTTAACATCGGGAGTATAGTCCTTAAGGACCCAGGTATCCCAGTCGGCTTTGTCGACTCTAGCGCAATTCTGTCCCTATCTACTTCCCCCAGGGTGGGAGGACTTGTCCTCCCTACGGGACCTAGCGCTCCCGGGGTACCCGAGCTGGCAGAGCTGTGCCGCCCGGCGGGCGTTCCAAAAGTCTATAGGTGTCAACAGTGAAGAAGCCGAGAGACATAATGGTAATGGACGTTGGCTTTGAGGGAACGCCTTTAAGGGTTACCTTCTTAAGCCTATGGATAGGGACATGCTCACAGAGAGCCCTGTCGAATCAAACTGGAAATCTGGAATGGTAGAATGTTCTCTTGTCCCGGTGAGGATACAGAGTAGAAACAGGGTATGACGTCCCTGGCTGGCGTACAGTATACAGGCCCGGGTTTTCTTAGCCGGTTAACCTGGCTGCCTGACCATGCGTCGAAAATCCGACGGTTACAGTAGTGTCGTGTGGCGCACGAACTAGGTCCCTGCTGTGCTGAATCGGGGGCTGCTCCGAGGTCCACCGGCTACTTTGAGCATTCACATCCTGAACAGACGAGAAGGTTGATAAGACTTGACTTTGAGTATTGTTACCTTGAAGTGGGTGAAAGAAGTTGGCCCATCCCTCATTTGAAAACTCATGCAAAATGACGACAATTAAGGAAACATGTTCCAAAACGTCACCAAACTCCTCCGGGTTCCTAGACCCAAATGATATCGAAATGTCGATAAAGTGTACGGAGAAAAGGAAGCTTTCCTCCTCCAGGCGAGACTTGAGCATCAGCTCGTCAGACATTACGTCTGAGAGTGATGGCTTCGAGCTTGCTTCGCGAAGGAGGAAGAAGCTTACGAAGAAAGAGTCGAAGACTCTCACAAGCCCTGAGAAGGTGAAATCTCAGGCTTCGGGAACTCTCAAGTCGTCTGTCAAGGACGACTTGGCTTCTTCGGTTCCCCTTGAAAAGGAAACCGAGGAAGCAATTTTGAAAGTTGAGAAAAAGGAGCAGAGCCAAAGGTTGAAGGCGAAAACAACCAAAACGGCCCTCCTTAACCTCTTGAAAGAGTCTCCTGAGGTCTCGAAAGACGTCAGCTGCCAGGTGATGGAGCACGTGGAAGTGCTCTCTAACATCATCAACAAGCTGATGTGTGAGAACAGCTACTTAAGGGGAGTGATTGTCGAAAAAACGACAAACAGTGAGGTGTTGACCGAGGTTGCCGTCAAGAAGGCTCTTGAAAATGCAACCCCGATGAAGAAAAGTTATGCAAGTGCAGTAAGTAGCGCTAAACCCGCGAAAGCTAAACCTGTAGCGAACTTGAGTGGTGGTGTCAAGAAGGCACCACCACAACTCGCCAAGGTGGCTCTAATAAGAGCCCCTGAATGTCGAAAGGGCGAGACAAGTGAGCAAACGAAGAAGCGAGTTCTCGAGATGGTGAACCCAGCCAAAGAGAAGCTTCAAGTTCGAGGGGTACGCATGATGCGTGAGGGAGGAATTGCCGTTGAGGTGGTCACTGATCAAGACCTCAACAAAATTCTATCGAACGCAATGCTGAAGTCTGACGGATATGACGTCAAAAAGGCAGGAGCCGCGAGGCCGAGAATCCTTTTGTATGACGTCCCGTCAGATTTGAACGAAGACGAAATTTCTGCTGCCATAATGGAGCAGAATGAATCAACGTCTGCCCTAAACGCAGCACAGTTTAAAGAGAGTTTTAAACTGAAGTTTAGGATGGGAAAAAGAGAAGAAGCTCTCACGAATTGGGTTGCAGAGGTAACCCCTGAAATGAGAGGTCTACTCCGTAGTACCAACAGATCTCGAGTCTACATCGGCTGGTCCGCCTGCCGAGTAGAAGACTTCACGGCCGCGACACGGTGCTTCAAGTGCCAGTGTTACGGCCATGTGCAGAAATTCTGCACGGAGAAAGAGCTTTGCTGTAACTTCTGTTCTAAATAGGGACACAAAGCAAACGAATGCCCTGATAAGGCTGCAAATAAATCGCCGACTTGCCCTGCGTGCAAGAAGGCGAAGAAAAAGTCTGATCACCGAGCTGGAAGCAAAAGCTGTCCAGCTCAAAAGGCTGCTGTACAACGGGTACTAAGCCGAACAGACTATGGCAACACAACCTAGTCCTATTTCGATACGTGGCTTGCGTTTGATGCAGATAAATGCTGGCCGTGGCAAGAACACTAGTTCTGCCATACGCCAGTTGTCGGATAAAAATGGGATTCAAATAGCTCTCGTTCAAGAACCTTACTCTGCAAAAGGCAAAGTTTATGGTTTTGGTCTTGCGGCTAAAACTATAATTGGTTCGAAGAGCGATGAGCAACCATGGTCTGCAATAATTGTATTTGACAAGAATCTGACTGTCATGAGGCTTAGCCAAGTGAGTACCAGTCATATTGTCTGCATACAAGTGGACAATGGGTTCTTTGACGTATACGTTGTATCCGCATATCTCCAATACTCCCATGGAGTGGAAAAGTATTTAGAGGAATTGAAAGTGATCCTTAACCTGTTAAAAGGGAAAAGGATCATCCTTTGCCTTGATTCGAACGCAAAGTCTCCGACTTGGTTCTCTGATCAGCTTGATGAAAAAGGCGAGAAAGTAGAAGAGTTCATTCATGAAATGAACCTCTACGTGTTGAACGAAACTGACCAACCGAAAACGTTCTCATCTACGACTGGCGAGAGTAACATTGATATATCAATCTGCTCGAGCCAAGTTGTAAGACACGTTAAAGAGTGGAGAGTAATTGAAAATTGGTGTGAAAGCGATCATCGACCTATTTTTATAGACCTCGAATCTGTAAAGAGGAACGATGATCTTGAACGAGAACACCTAGGAGGCAAACGGTTTAACACCAATAAAGCTGACTGGGAAAAGTTCAATAAAACACTTCTTGACAACCGTCAAGAGCTCAACACGAAGTGTGAGAATAAATTCGATGTCATTAATCTTGCAAAGCAAATCAGAAGGATTATCACCCTTGCGGGAAGAAAATCCATGCCAATGCGTAGAGACAAAGGCCCTGGTGTCAGGTGGTGGACACAGGAGCTAACAGATCTTAAGACTGCTACGAACAAGGCTAGAAGGAAATTCCAGAGAACTAAAGAGCCTGAGAGTAGAGATAGACTCAAAATTGAGTACAGGAATACACGGAAAAAGTTGAAACGTAGAATGAAGGAGACCTCGAAAGAGAGTTTTAAAAACTTCATCTCTGAAACGTCGAAGGACCCATGGGGGTTTGCCTACAAGCTTTCTTGTGGCAAACTCAGAACACAGTGTGCAATGAATACAATCAGAACAGTATCCGGGGAAACCCAGGACTGGAAAGAAACAGCTGAAGTTCTTCTTGATAATCTCTTCTGTTATGATACGGAAGAAGGAGAGAATGAACTTCAAAGTCTTAAGAGGAGCAGAATGCGTGAACCGAGTGAACTCTCGGGGATGCAGGACGCACCTTTTACAGGCAATGAAGTGTATAGAGCAATAAAGAAACTGAAAAACGGAAAAGCTCCCGGTTGGGACGCCATTGAAGTTGTGATGTTGAAGAACTCATGGTCCGTGTTGAACGAACAGTTAATTGCTTTGTACAACGGCTGTCTAAAACATGGAATATTCCCTAATGAGTGGAAGAGTGCAAACGTTGTAACTCTCCTCAAATCGAAAGACAAAGATCCGATGGATGCTGCATCCTACCGACCAGTATGTCTTCTTCCTATAATGGGAAAAATACTGGAAAGCCTTACGTTAGAAAGACTAAAAAAGGTTGTGGAACCTAAGCTATCCGAAATGCAGTTTGGTTTTATGCCAAACCGATGCACGGAGGATGCTATTCGAACGTTTTTGCGCCTTAACAGCGAAGTGGTTGAAAAGCACGCCGGCGCTATCTTCATTGATATTGTCGGTGCGTTTAACAACCTGTGGTGGCCTGATGTTATTCATGAATTAAAGGAAAAAGACTGTCCTCCGGGAGTTCTTGGAATCATTCAAGATTTCTTAAATGGTAGGAGAGTCAAATTCCAGACCAGAAATGGTCACGTTGAACGTGTAGTGAATAAAGGTGCACCACAAGGTTCAGTGCTGGCAGGAATGCTGTGGGACACTGTGTTTGATGGTTTGATAATAGAGGTCAGAGAAGCGGGCTTTGAAATCGTCGTTTATGCAGACGACGGCGCCGTCCTGATCCGCGGAAAAACGAGACGAGAAATTGAACGAAAAGGAGAACAAGTGCTCAGTATCATTGAGAAATGGTGCAACGAGCATAAAATGAAACTGTCACTGTCGAAGACTGTCATAATGTTGACGAAAGGAAACTTAGACAGGAATCGACCTCCGAGAATTCTCATGTCTGAGAAACCAGTCAAAGCAGTGAAAAACTTCAAGTATCTTGGAGTTACACTAGCTACTGGCGAGAAGCGTATCAAAATCGATGAACACATAAATTCTACGGTGTTGAAATGTAGAGCTCTATTCTCTCAGCTACGGAGATTAGCGCGGAGAGACTGGGGTATAAAGTTTTCAGCGATGAGAATAATATACAAAGGTCTTTTCGTTGCGATAATCACCTATGGGGCTGCAGCATGGATGGAAATGCTCAACGCTAAGCACTGGAGGCAATTGAAAGCTCTCCAAAGATTTATTCTAATCGGTGTCACTGGTGCATATAGAACGTCGCCAACCGAAGTGTTACCAGTGATGGCAGGTGTACTGCCGATAGAACTCGAGATTCAAAAGAAGCATTATTCATACATGATTAGAAAGGGTATGAGCTTCAAATTGAACGAGTTTGAATTTGATCCCGAAATTTTCGTGGATAATTCAGACCGATGGATTCAGCGATTAAAAGCTGCATCTATCAGATCAGTCGTACGAGAACTCGAATTAAACTGGCAGAGGGAGTGGAGGCAATCCCCTAGGGTAGCCAGAAAACTCCTTCCAGATGTCAGCGAGAGACTCAAGTACACTTGGGTTCAACCGAATCATTATACGAGCCAGTTCCTCACGGGACATGGCAAATTTGCTCAGAAACTAACTCAGTTAGGTTTGAAAGCGGACCCGAGTTGCGAATGCAACGAGCCGGCCGAGACAAGTGAGCACGTATTGATGGAGTGTCCTAAGTGGAACGAACTTAGAACGAACCTCAGACAGATGCATGAGCAACAAGGCCTTAAATGGCCAGTTGAAATGAAGCTCCTAATGTATAAAGAGGCGTACGCACTGTTTGAATGTCTGGCAAAGGATATAATCCGAGCCAAGGAGATTGAGGGGTTGCTTGTCAACTAGCTTGCGGGCAACTCCTCAGTTTGCCGTGTAGACATCGGCAGAAGAATAATCCTAACGTTGCCCTCTGCACATGTCGTAGAAGGCGACTAACAAGGAGGAAGGGGCGGTCAGGCTCGAGGATTAGATAGAATCCTCAGACTGATACTCGCACCTGAGTCTAATGGTACCACGGGGATCGGGTGCCCACTTGGACTTGTTTTTTGCTCCGGTAAATTACTCGTCCTTGGCCGGTCATCTGGTGTTGGACTCGTGGGGGCCGTGGTTAATAGCTCACATCGCTTAGAGCAAGATGATGGAGAAGAAGCTGAATCAACGTGATCAGATTTCTTCAAAATTGTCGACGTGTGAGTTGCGGTATACAACTCGGGCAAGAACCTGCATAGTTCCTAGGGATTGGAAAGGTCCCGCCCTTTGTCGGGGGTCCGTGATGTCCTATCTAGACGATCGGAAACGGCCGCTTTATTTTACAAAGTGAGAGTCAGTGCTTTAGAACGATGACTATGTTGAACGAATGTTTGAACGACGATACACAGTGAGAGTCACGAAACATCTTGCGAATTTCTGAAGAGAGAGAAAAGTTGAACGAGGACTAACGTCTATAGGAGTCAAACCGTTGGTAAGTCGAAAGACCAGGTACAACGGAACCACCCCAAAATTCTTTTTCGGACGAATTTTTACGGATTATCGTATTTCCCGCTGTCCCTATCTACTAACTCCGCTACGCCGGTCCCAAGCCCGGGACCTCACTTCGGTGGGGGAGGAGGAGGGGTAGAGGGTCAATAAGCATGCTAGAGTTAACATGCAGATAAGAGTTGTATTGGCATCCAAGTTTGTTTTGCTGTTGTTGGTAAAAGCAATGCGCACGGAAATTTTATATTATTATATAGCATAAAAGCAATGCGCACGGAAACACTGCCCTATGCTTTCTTCCTTTATTTTATGCATGAAAGCAATGCGCACGGAATTTGCTTAGTGGTGGAAAGCAATGCGCACGGAATTTTGCTTAGTGGTGGAAAGCAATGCGCACGGAATTTTGCTTAGTGGTGGAAAGCAATGCGCACGGAATTTTGCTTAATGGTGGAAAGCAATGCGCACGGAATTTGGCTTAATGGTGGAAAGCAATGCGCACGGAATTTTGCTTGGTGGTAGAAAGCAATGCGCACGAAATTGTTTAATGGTGGAAGCAATGTAGACGAAGGCTGGACGATCTTAGCGTACTCTGGCTTAGTTTGTGTGGATGTAAGTAGGAGAATACACTCTTATTTGTAGGGTTATGGCAGGTGGATATTTGTACCTCGGTCAGAAATAGGGAGAAGGTGTAATGGCTCCTGGAGATAGTGGTGACTGAATCTCGAATGTAGTGAGAAAGGAGCGTAAATAGAGGGTACAATGCGATAAACTGATGGCACACCAGGCCGCCGTATAGTACACAGGCCCGGGTGGTTCTAACCATACTTACCTGGCTGCCTGACCATGCGGTGAATAATCCCGACAGCTTCAATAGTGACGTGTGGTGCACGTGCTAGGCCCTGTTGAGTTGAATCGGGGGGCTCCATCGAGGCCACGAAAGACGTTCCCTATCACGTTTCGGACGGGAGGATTTCCTCACTTCATAAAGGAAATCTGCTGCTACGCTGGAATCCTGAAATCCTGAAAATAAAATAAAAATTAAAACAAAAATGGCTGAAAATAAAAATAATAAAATTAATAAAAGTGTGCCGATGGAAGTAGGTGAGCACCTAGGCTCAACGGAACAGAAAAATACATCCTTACCTAGTGATATGGTTAGAGATGTACAGAAGAGGGAGATGAACGCAAGAAAGAGGTCGTGTGTCGATCTGGACTCATCCCTGGAGGATGACTGGAAAGACGCCCTGCAACATAATGAGAAAGTTGTTAGAGATCTGCAGTATGTGGAGGAAATAATTAGAAAATGTTGCGAAAATGATCCATCTAAGCGGGTCACGAAGGCACTAACGAATGAGATAATGGGACATGTTAGTGACTTAATAGGAGTTGCGATGGGACTACTGACCAGAAATTCATATCTAAAGGGTATTATTGATTGCAAAGATGCTGAACTATCCTGCGTTAATAAGAAGCTAGAGGAAATGAGACAACAGCAAACGTATGCGTCAGTAGTCAAGAAAGCTGAAAAACCAAAAATTCCACTAATTAGCGGAATAAATAAAAGGGCGATGACATTAGCACAAGTAGCGATAATAGCTCCACCAGTGGGGAAGGAACTCGATGTGGATGAAACTAAGAGGAAAGTTATGGAACTAATAGACCCTGGAAAAGAAAAGTTAAAAATCAAGGGAGTCAGAAAGAGAGCGGATGGAAAAATTGTAGTTGAAACATCGTCACCAGAAGATCTCTCGAAAATATTAGATCATGAAGCTCTTAAATTGAGTGGGTTCACTGCGATACGATCAGGGGCATTAAACCCGAAAATTGTACTCTACGATGTTCCTAGGAACATAGAAAAAGAGGAATTAACCGAAATAATATACGGACAAAACGAAGATCTTCTGGAAGGGTTAACTAAAGAAGTGTTTCGAGAAGCTTTCATCCCAAGATTTATGATAGGACGTAAGGAGGGTCAATGTACAAATTGGGTCATTGAAGTCACTCCAAATATTCGAAATGTGTTAAGGAGTAATGAGAGGAGCAGGTTATATCTTCAATGGCAGTCATGTAAGATTGAAGACTACAGAGGTGTCACTAGATGTTATAAATGCCAATCTTATGGGCATGTTTCAAAGTTTTGTCGGGAAGAAGAGCAAGTATGTTCATTCTGTGCTAAAACAGGACATAAGCTGATTGACTGCCCAGAAAAGAAGAGGAATGGAAGTCCAACGTGCGCGGCATGTAAAAGGGCGAAGAAAAAGGCTGATCATTCAATTAATGATAAATCATGTCCGGCATATAAATCAGCGTTGGATAGGATCATTCAGCGAACGGACTATGGCATACAATAGCTTAAAAATTCTCCAAATAAATACGGCAAGATGCATGAAAACAGTCTCTGAACTTAGATATCATGTGGAAAAGGAAAATATTCAAATTATGGCTATTCAAGAACCGTATACAATTAAGGGCAAAATCACCAGCTTTGGTAAAGCTGCAAGAGTTGTATCTGGAGAAAAGATTGGAGAAAAGGCATGGGCAGGCATAGTGATATTCGATCCAAAAATTGTGGTCATGAAGATAGAAAGTCTTAGTGATACACATATAACATGCGCCCAAGTTGATACTGGATACCTAATGTTCTATCTAGTGAGTGGATACTTCCAGTATTCTGACCCGATAGAACCATATATAGCAAGATTAAAAAATATTGTCAGGCAATTACATGGGAGGAAAATAATAATTTGTCTAGACGCTAATGCACACTCACCGATCTGGTTTTCGGATGAATTAACGGTCGAAGGAGAAGTTCTAGAAGACGCAATAATGGAACTAAACCTATATGTGGCTAACGAGCCTGATAATCCAAAAACCTACTCAAGACCAGGAGGAGAGGCTAATATAGATGTTACTCTGATCTCAGAACCAGTAGTAAGGCTACTCCATAAATGGGGAGTCAAAGAGGGATGGTCATCAAGCGATCATAATGCAATAACTTTTGAAGTTAGACATGAGTATCAGCAGGTCACTAGTTATGAGAAATCGGAAATGATTAAATTCATTACACAGAAAGCTAACTGGGAACGGTTTGATGCCTCCTTCATGAGGAAAGTACCGGTAGCAGAAGAATGTCAGAGCTCCCATGATGTATTGGAGTTAGTGAGAGGTTTAAGGCGGGCAATGGTGGAAGCTTGTAAGGAATCAATGCCAAAAAGAGGCAAAACTAAAATATGTGCTAGATGGTGGACTGACGAATTAACCATAAAGAAAAGGGATGTACACAAGCTTCGAAGAAATTACCAAAAAGCCAAGAAGAGGAATGGAATAGGTGGAGGAATAAACGCGTATAAAAGTGAATATTATGAGAGTAAAAAGAAATATGATAACCTAATATACAGGACAAGGCTCGATAGCTGGAGAACTTTTATTACCAATGCAAGCAGGGAACCTTGGGGATACGCATATAAGCTCAGCTGTAATAAGTTAAAGGGAGCTCAAGTGCTAAATTCAATTAAAAAAGGGAATGAATATACTTTGGAATGGAAGGATACAGCTGAAGAACTGCTAAATGGTTTATTTTGTTATGACGATCCCGAGTCAGACTCGGGGGAACAAAGAATGATTAGAGAAAATGAAGATGTTGATCTCCGAAACACGGAAGATGAAGTTCAAGTGGAGCATAGGGACATTGAGGCAGTGATATCTAAGATGAAAATAGGGAAAGCCCCTGGTTGGGATGGAATCGAAGTAGTAGTGGTGAAAAGAGCATGGAAACTAAATAGCGAAATCTTTATAAAGCTCTTCAGAGGCTGTTGGAAATTTAGATTTTTTCCCAATGAATGGAAAAAGGCTATGGTTGTCACGCTACTAAAGACAGAGGAGAAACCAAAATCCGACCCATCATCTTATAGGCCGGTATGTCTTCTCCCAGTAATGAGCAAACTGATGGAAGGACTGATTCTGAGTAAAATGCAGCCAAAAAGTGAAGCAAAATTGTCGGATAAGCAATTTGGGTTTAGACCAGGAAGATCCACTGAGGATGCCCTGCAGGAATTTTTAAAGATCAGTAAGCAAACGGAAGACATATATGCGTTAGGAATATTTTTGGACATTAGCAACGCATTCAATAACCTTTGGTGGCCGGCTATAATAAAAGTAGCAAAGGCAATTGACGTCTCGAAGCAAATAATTGACATACTAAAGGATTATCTCCGAAATAGACAAGTCATATTCAGAACAGATAGTGGCTCAATAAGAAGAACGGTGAATAAGGGTTGTCCGCAAGGTTCAGTGTTGGGACCTCAGCTGTGGAACATCGTGTTTGACGAACTCGTTAAAATTCTGGAAGAGGAAGGCTTGGATGTGGTGGTATTTGCGGACGATGTAGTTATTATAATCAAGGGTAATTCGAGAGAGGAAATTGAGTTGAAATGTCAAAGGGCGTTGAATGTGGTGCAAAATTGGTGTAGCAGGAACAAGATGAAATTGTCTGAAACTAAAACGGTAATGATGATGTTAAAAGGAAAGCTAGACACCAAGAGACCTCCGCAAGTAAAATTACTTCAGAAATCAATAAAGATGGTAGAGGAATTTAAATATTTAGGTGTAACTTTCCATGCTGGGACTAAAGGCCTAAAAGCAGGCAGACACCTCCAAATCGTTAGCAATAAAAGCAAACGGATGTTTACGGCAATTAAGGGAGTAGCGAAGAGAGAATGGGGAATTGGATACAAGGCATTAAGAGTAATCTACAAAGGATTATTCTTGGCATTGACGACGTATGTTGCTTCTGTCTGGATAGATCTGGTTAACATTAAGGACTGGAGTAAATTAGAGTCCGCACAAAGGCATGCTCTGATTGGAGTTACAAAGGCTTACCAATCAATTTCTCTTGATGCAGTTCAAGTGATAGCAGGTGAATTACCTATAAGAATGGAAGCTATAAGAAGATGTATAATTTACAAACTGAGAAGAGGAATGAAAGTAACAATCAGGGGAATAGATAGAGTAATTGATAAAGGAAATAAACCTGCAATTAGAATCGCCAGAAAGGAAGCTACATCTTATTTAATGTCTGAATGGCAAGAAAAATGGGAAAGATCGAATAAAGGCAGAACAACTTACAAATTTTTACCATCAGTAAGCAATAGACGAAGAATGTACTGGATCGAAATGACATTCTATGTAACGCAAGCTCTATCAGGTCATGGAGACTTCAACGAAAAGCTGATGAGTTTTAACTTAACCGATAACAGCAAGTGTCTATGCGGTCTGGATGACAATAGTAGACACCTAATTATGGACTGTCAACTGTATGATGAGGATAGAGAACTTCTGAAAAATAAATGCAGAGAAGCTGGGGCTATATGGCCACCTGTGGAAACACAATTTATGACGAAGGAAATATTTCCAGAATTCAAGGAGTTCGTAAGAATAGCATTGAGGAAGAAAGAGTTACTAAGACTCGAAAGCAGTTGAATGGCGGATAAGTAAATCTCATGTTACCTGAGAATAAAGTGAACAAAAAGGGAGCAGTGAAGCAACTAAGAAATCATAGATTATCAATAAAATTAGCTCCACTTAGAATAAGTGGATGCGAGTCGTTAGACATTAAAGGCATAAGGAGAAATCCTGGGCCAAGTTACGGCGGCAGAGCCGGAAGTTAAATCCGGGCGGGTACCTCCACGCGGTTTCCCTGGATAACCCTTTTGGGTAAACCAAATCCCGTAAATCTCATCAGAGAACTCTGTTAAAACTAATTTTTCCAAACGTTGGTAACACCTTGAGCAGTGAAAAAGTAGATAAAATCATAAGGAACAAAAAGGGACTCAACACGGTATAAGAATAAAAGCAAGAAGCTAGGAAAGAATAAAAGATGTTCTTAAGTTAAATGCATAAACAGCAAAGGCAAGAGATCCAAACATACCGATGAAGAAACTAAGAAATCCAGGACGGAAGAGTAAGTAAGATAAACGCTCAAACCGCTGGTATATCTATACAGATAAGGTACAGCGGAAATACCCAGATAGGGTCACGCTATGGATTATTATTATTATTATTATTATTGTCCCTATCTACTCTCTGGCTGGTCTGCTGGCTTGGGGACTGCTCTAGGGCGGTCCTACTTGCAAGGAGGATCTCGCCGGACATAAGGAGAAAACTCTTGAAACGTCTGGCAGAGTGAATCTGCAGATCAGGGGCATTGGTCTATGCCACAGAGCGCGTCCATAGGTTGTGGATAATGGAACGCACCCCCTTGGGGTGTACCTGCTTTGCAGGCGCGAACAAAGGACCATGTTCATGTGTGATCCGTGAGAGTCGGATACCGTGAACATTTAGATTGCATGCTGGGGTGAGTACTTTTTCTTTACTTCTTTCTTTTCTTCTACTTCTTCTTTCTTTCTCTTCTACTTTCTTCTTTCCTAGGCTTGATTTTTGCTTCGGCGCTTTAGGTATTGGGTGAGTCTTGGGGGAGGTCTAAAGGCCGCAACCCATATGCTCTTCTTGTGTACTTGTTACACAGTGACGAAATAAGTGTGAAAATCATAATAAGGTTTTCTACTTGATGAAAACTCACACAGTCGGAGTGTGTCACATACACGTATGAATACTGCATATGTTGTGATCGTTTAACGAACAAGAACGAGTTGAGCAGGCCTCCCATGCTTACTGCGTTGTGGTACAAGTCGAGCCTAATTTCCTTCTATTTTATACCCCCCAGCATTGCGTCTTCTTTTATTTTTATATTTTGTTTTCTTTTCAGGTAAATTCTATTTTATTTATTTATTTTATTTTATATTTTGTTTATTTTTCTTCTTTATTTTCAGGTTAATTTACTCTACTTTTATTTTTATATTTTGTTTGTTTCTCTTTCTTCTATTCCCACCTTTCCTCTTTCCTTATTTCTTCTCAATCCGTCTAAACTTTACTCATCTTTTAATTCAAATTTATTTATTTATTATTATTTTACCGCGATATATTTTGTTTATTTTATTTAACACAAGGGGGATAGCGGGTCCGGGCCGTTACCTCCACTTTTATTTGTGTTCGTCCCGGCCACACATGTGATCTTGTGTGGCGCGCCGTGTCGTTGGGAATGGGGATCCTGGGGGGATGAGGAAGCCCCAACAATCCCTCTTTGGCCTCGGCCTCAACTAGTCGGTACCGGTGGGTTAGCCAGCCTGTCGGAAATGATCATGCGCATACTTTTTGTTTATTTTATTTTTGGACGATGCGAGGTGGGCTAGATCGCGGCTATCGGAGTGGCGGGAAATCCGTCTCGGCCGGTGGAGGCTTTCTATATCGTTCTGGTGATCCTCAACCCGTACCGCTCGACTGTTATCAGTAAGCCACTACGGTAAGTTCCCAAAATGTGAGGCGTCTAGAAGGCGGGGGACATCAGACGATGAAGTAAAGTTATTTCACCATGGAGACCTTAACCTTATTTACGAAGCACTTGAGAAATCGCTCTCGTCTCTTGTGTGGATTGACTGAGAGACAACCGGTCGTGAACATGGGGCGTCGATGTGACTGGGTGCCATCTCTGCAATCCGATAAGGTTGGTGAAGTGGGAAATAAGGGAGGGAGTTTGGTGCGTAATATTTTAGTTCGCGAACCCCGAGTCTTACTCAAAAGACTAAACATCAATTTCAATCCGGTTTTCCTCAGTAATGAGATCGCGGTCAGATCCGAAAATGCAGGTTCAGAGGACAATACTCCTACATCAGGAGGTTCTCTTGGGGAGGGGGGACGCGTTCGCGGTCGCGAAGAGGAATTGCGTATTCGTGGGGAAGGGCGTGTGGGTTCGGTGGGTCGCGATGGGGGGGAGTGTGCTGCGAAAAGCACGGATGGGGTGGGTCGCGGAGTTGAACGTCGCGTTGGGAGGGATCGTTACGAAATCAAATTGTGGCAGCACAACATGCGAAATGCGGCGATAGTAACCAGCGAAGTTCGAAATGCTCTAGTCGAACAAAAAGTTGACCTTCTTCTCATGCAGGAACCTTACTCTTCAAAAGGTAAGCCCTGCGGCTTTGGTGTCACAACCAAAGTTGTCTCTGCTCAAGGCGTTGAGCTTCCAAAGTCTGCCATCGCGACGGCCTCGTCAAATGTTGCAACTTTTCTTTTGACACACCTTACAACAAAACATTGTGTTTGTGTACAGGTTAATTCTGATTTTTACGCGGTATCGTGTTATTTTCAATATGAGGATGATATTGAGATCCATTTGAGGCATCTCGATTTCGTTCTCAAGGCCCTCCGCGGTAAAAAAGTCATTATTTGCGCCGATGCCAATGCGAAGAGCCCCAGCTGGGGTGGCGAAACCCTCGATGAAAAAGGTGAAGCCCTTGAAAACTTCATCTTTGAACACGATTTGCGAATCGTAAATAATTGTTCCCAACCTCCCACGTACGCAAACCATAACGGCGAATCCTACATCGATATAACGTTGGTAACGAATAACATGTTGGGTCACATTAATTCTTGGAGGGTAATGGAAAATATAACATCAAGTGACCATCGCGTAATCGAGATCGGTATTTCAAATCGTCCGAAAGAGCGTAGAGAAAGGGGGGAAAATTCCAAAATTTCGGGTCGGTTTCTTGTAAAGAGAGTGCATGAAAAGAAATTTGATAAGTCCCTCAAAGATTCAGTGGACAATAACCTCTCTAAGGCCCCGCTTAACTGCGCTATTGATGTGGAGAATCTTGCATGTGATCTCACTCAAGCAGTCGTAAAAGCGTGTGAAGCCTCAATGCCGCGGAAAAGATATGGTGTTAAAAGCGTACCTTGGTGGAACGAAAGCCTAACGGTGGCAAAACGTGAATCGGAACGGTCTAGACAAAATTATCAACTTGCCCGATATGCGGCTAATCGCGCGAATCCTTTGACGGATGATGAACTAGCAGAACTCCACTCAATTCGAATTCAATATCGGGAAAATTATCGTACTTATCGACAAATGGTCAAGAAGGCTCGCACAGACAGCTGGAAAACATTTGTCACGGAATCGGGAAAAAGCAATCCATGGTGCTTCGCGTATAAAAATCAAGTAAATAAATTAAGACTAGAAGAAGTTCAAAGTTCGATCAAAACACCAAATGGCTACACGCAGTCATCTGAAGAAACCGCGAAATACCTTATGGAGTTCCTAGTTCCGAATGCCCCTGAAGGACCCCTTGAGCCTTGTGATGAAGCGAGGGAGGAAGTTGTATTCCCGCCCCCTGAAGTAGATGAACCTGAGTTCACTACTGAAGAGGTGTTGGAGGCAGCTGGAACCTTCGTGAATGGCAAGGCTCCTGGACCTGACCAAATCGAAGTTGAAGTCCTAAAAATGTCTCTGTCATTTGTCTTTGGTGTACTCGTAAAACTTCTAAACGCGTGCCTTAAATTCGCCGTATTTCCTAAAGTCTGGAAAAGTGGAATTCTTCGGGCTCTTCTCAAATCCAAGGACAAAGACAGAACACACGCGCGTTCTTATAGACCTCTATGTCTATTGTCGGTCTTCGGAAAGCTGTTGGAGAAATTAATTCTTAAACGTATGTCGGGAACGGTTCTTAAAAATGAAAATATTTCTGATCGACAGTTTGGATTCAGAAAGGGTTATTCTACAGAGGATGCCCTTGTTGAATTCCGCCATCGTATAGATGTGTGCCCAGAGCGATATGCTCTCGCGATTTACTTCGATATAACCGGTGCTTTCGACAACATATTGTGGCCAATGGTTCTGGAAGGACTCAAAAAGAGAGGATGCCCAACAAATATCTATGAATTAATGAAAAATTACTTCAAAGATAGGTCGGTATCCCTCTCATGGAACGGAGGTAGTGTTGAAAAGGCGACTTCTCGTGGATGTCCTCAAGGATCAGTCCTCGGGCCAAGTTGCTGGAACATTATCTTCGACGAACTTTTGGATAAACTAAAAGAACTACTTGGTGACAATTTCGTTGTATACGCAGACGATCTTACAACTTTAATAACGGGGGATTCGCGGTCAAGTCTAGAAACGAAAGGACAACAAGTTGTCAACACAATTGTAAATTGGTGTCGCGTTGCAGGTCTCCAGCTTTCTGAGGCAAAAACGATAATGACATATGTCAAATACGAAACCCACAAACCCAAACCCAAAAACCAACTTGTACGCGTAAGACCCGATAAAACAAGCGATCGTTCACGAAATGCGGGACTGTGTTCGACTGGTGCACCTAAAAGGAGCAGGTGCACTGATCGACCACCGACGATTAAACTTGGCGGAAAGAGTATAAAATATGCAACTTCGGCTCGTTTACTTGGGGTATACTTCGGAGAGCGTCTTAGTGTTGCGGAACATATAAACCGAATGTCGACCGAATTAATAAAAAATTTCCACGCGATCGCGAAATTGGCTGGCCCAAATTGGGGCTTAAAAGGCAGGATTTTGCGTTCCATCTACCAGGGAGTATTTGTGTCACGTGCGACTTATGCCGCACGTGCGTGGTATGACTTGGCTGAGAGGAATGTAAAACTGCTCCAAAAGCTTCAATCTATGCAACGAACGGTTCTCATCGGTGTTACACGTTCCTACAGAACTGCATCTACTGATGCATTGCCTGTCGTTGCTGGTGTCCTTCCAATACGTATAGCTCTTGCGGAGAGAGTTGCGCTATCGAAAGTCAGAAAAGGACTTCCGGTGAGATTCGGAGGGGTAGACGTCGATGCCGAAACGTTTTTAATTTCAACCGTAAAAAATCAAATCCGTAACGAAGCCCTTAATATGTGGCAAGTCCAATGGGACAACGCCCGTCATGGGGCAAGAACGAAGCTGTTCTTCCCGAACGTTAAGCAACGTTTCTTGTCCCGCTGGATTTCACCAGACTTCTACACAACGCAGTTCATGGTGGGCCACGGTGATTTTGCATCTTGGCTCCAGGAACGAGGACTCGTTGAAAGTGATCTTTGCGTCTGTGGTTAGGTGGAAAACGTTCAGCACGTAATCGTAGACTGCCCTACTTTCGAAAGACAGAGATTGGTACTTTTGTCAAACTTGAAGGCCGAGCGAGGGAACTGGCCGGAACTAGCGCGCGAACTAGTTTCGGTAACGGGTTACAGGCCCTTCGCTACCTTCTCGAAACAAGTCCTCAAAATCAAAGAGGCAATTAATCAGGAAAACAGGGAGCGTAACTGAGAACTCAACAGCATGTATGTTGGAACATGACTGTATGACACCGGACCCATCGCATTGATGGACCATCTTGGTGCCAGAGTATCTCTAGATAGAGCAGGTTTAATCTTTCTTTTCTTTTTCAGGTTTAATTCATCTTTTTCTTTTCAGGTTTAATTTTTCTTTTCTTTTCAGGTTCACATTTCCTTTACACTTCCTTTCCTTCCAAATAACCTAGGTGATGAGACGGAACCTCCACGCGGTCCCCGCTGGGCAATGTACGAGGACCAGTCTAGATTGTCGTTCATCACTTGTGATGAATTGCAATTTGGATTGGGACGAGTATAGCTAACCGTCTCCCCGAAAGGGCACCAGTCTTCTTAGTTGCTGTGGAGAGGGCAAATATTACCTATTTGCTTTCTCTTGGCAACAATTTTTCCAATCCCAAGTTCTCTTAAGGAGAGATTTCGATCTCTCTTAAGTGGTTTCGCTTCGGAGTAGACCCGATGTTCCCCAAACGGGGAAGAGGTTTGTACCCCTAAGGGGCCCAGGTAGCCTCTGTCTGGTTCTTGTTGGCCACGACACATTCGCAGAATCTTGTCCCTATCTACTATAGCTCTCGTTCAAGAACCTTACTCTGCAAAAGGCAAAGTTTATGGTTTTGGTCTCGCGGCTAAAACTGTAATTGGTTCGAAGAGCGACGAGCAACCATGGTCTGCTATAGTTGTATTTGACAAGAATTTGACTGTCATGAGGCTTAGCCAAGTGAGTACCAGTCATATTGTCTGCGTACAAGTGGACAATGGGTTCTTTGACGTATACGTTGTATCCGCATATCTCCAATACTCCCATGGAGTGGAAAAGTATTTAGAGGAATTGAAAGTGATCCTTAACCTGTTAAAAGGGAAAAGGATCATCCTTTGCCTTGATTCGAACGCAAAGTCTCCGACTTGGTTCTCTGATCAGCTTGATGAAAAAGGCGAGAAAGTAGAAGAGTTCATTCATGAAATGAACCTCTACGTGTTGAACGAAATTGACCAACCGAAAACGTTCTCATCTACGGCTGGCGAGAGTAACATTGACTTATCAATTTGCTCGAGCCAAGTTGTTAGACACGTTAAAGAGTGGAGAGTAATTGAAAATTGGTGTGAAAGCGATCATCGACCTATTTTTATAGATCTCGAATCTGTAAAGAGGAACGATGATCTTGAACGAGAACACCTAGGAGGCAAACGGTTTAACACCAATAAAGCTGACTGGGAAAAGTTCAATAAAACACTTCTTGACAACCGTCAAGAGCTCGACACGAAGTGTGAGAATAAATTCGAAGTCATTAATCTTGCAAAGCAAATCAGAAGGATTATCACCCTTGCGGGAAGAAAATCCATGCCAATGCGTAGAGACAAAGGCCCTGGTGTCAGGTGGTGGACACAGGAGCTAACAGATCTTAAGACTGCTACGAACAAGGCTAGAAGGAAATTCCAGAGAACTAAAGAGCCTGAGAGTAGAGATAGACTTAAAATTGAGTACAGGAATACACGGAAAAAGTTGAAACGTAGAATGAAGGAGACCTCGAAAGAGAGTTTTAAAAACTTCATCACCGAAACGTCGAAGGACCCATGGGGGTTTGCCTACAAGCTTTCTTGTGGCAAGCTCAGAACACAGTGTGCAATGAATACAATCAGAACAGTATCCGGGGAAACCCAGGACTGGAAAGAAACAGCTGAAGTTCTTCTTGATAATCTCTTCTGTTATGATACGGAAGAAGGAGAGAATGAACTTCAAAGTCTTAAGAGAAGCAGAATGCGTGAACCGAGTGAACTCTCGGGGATGCAGGACGCACCTTTTACAGGCAATGAAGTGTATAGAGCAATAAAGAAACTGAAAAACGGAAAAGCTCCCGGTTGGGACGCCATTGATGTTGTGATGTTGAAGAACTCATGGTCCGTGTTGAACGAACAGTTAATTGCTTTGTACAACGGCTGTCTAAAACATGGAATATTCCCTAATGAGTGGAAGAGTGCAAACGTTGTAACTCTCCTCAAATCGAACGACAAAGATCCGATGGATGCTGCATCCTACCGACCAGTATGTCTTCTTCCTATAATGGGAAAAATACTGGAAAGCCTTACGTTAGAAAGACTAAAAAAGGTTGTGGAACCTAAGCTATCCGAAATGCAGTTTGGTTTTAGGCCAAACCGATGCACGGAAGATGCTATTCGAACGTTTTTGCGCCTTAACAGCGAAGTGGTTGAAAAGCACGCCGGCGCTATCTTCATTGATATTGTCGGTGCGTTTAACAACCTGTGGTGGCCTGATGTTATTCATGAATTAAAGGAAAAAGACTGTCCTCCGGGAGTTCTTGGAATCATTCAAGACTTCTTAAATGGTAGGAGAGTCAAATTCCAGACCAGAAATGGTCACGTTGAACGTGTAGTGAATAAAGGTGCACCACAAGGTTCAGTGCTGGCAGGAATGCTGTGGGACACTGTGTTTGATGGTTTGATAATAGAGGTCAGAGAAGCGGGCTTTGAAATCGTCGTTTATGCAGACGACGGCGCCGTCCTGATCCGCGGAAAAACGAGACGAGAAATTGAACGAAAAGGAGAACAAGTGCTCAGTATCATTGAGAAATGGTGCAACGAGCACAAAATGAAACTGTCACTGTCGAAGACTGTCATAATGTTGACGAAAGGAAACTTAGACAGGAATCGACCTCCGAGAATTCTCATGTCTGAGAAACCAGTCAAAGCAGTGAAAAACTTCAAGTATCTTGGAGTTACACTAGCTACTGGCGAGAAGCGTATCAAAATCGATGAACACATAAATTCTACGGTGTTGAAATGTAGAGCTCTATTCTCTCAGCTACGGAGATTAGCGCGGAGAGACTGGGGTATAAAGTTTTCAGCGATGAGAATAATATACAAAGGTCTTTTCGTTGCGATAATCACCTATGGGGCTGCAGCATGGATGGAAATGCTCAACGCTAAGCACTGGAGGCAATTGAAAGCTCTCCAACGATTTATTTTAATCGGTGTCACTGGTGCATATAGAACGTCACCAACCGAAGTGTTACCAGTGATGGCAGGTGTACTGCCGATAGAACTCGAGATTCAAAAGAAGCATTATTCATACATGATTAGAAAGGGTATGAGCTTCAAATTGAACGAGTTTGAATTTGATCCCGAAATTTTCGTGGATAATTCAGACCGATGGATTCAGCGATTAAAAGCTGCATCTATCAGATCAGTCGTACGAGAACTCGAATTAAACTGGCAGAGGGAGTGGAGGCAATCCCCTAGGGTAGCCAGAAAACTCCTTCCAGATGTCAGCGAGAGACTCAAGTACACTTGGGTTCAACCGAATCATTATACGAGCCAGTTCCTCACGGGACATGGCAAATTTGCTCAGAAACTAACTCAGTTAGGTTTGAAAGCGGACCCGAGTTGCGAATGCAACGAGCCGGCCGAGACAAGTGAGCACGTATTGATGGAGTGTCCTAAGTGGAACGAACTTAGAACGAACCTCAGACAGATGCATGAGCAACAAGGCCTTAAATGGCCAGTTGAAATGAAGCTCCTAATGTATAAAGAGGCGTACGCACTGTTTGAATGTCTGGCAAAGGATATAATCCGAGCCAAGGAAATTGAGGAGTTGCTTGTCAACTAGTTTGCGGGCAGCTCCTCAGTTTGCCGTGTAGACATCGGCAGAAGAATAATCCTAACGTTGCCCTCTGCACATGTCGTAGAAGGCGACTAACAAGGAGGAAGGGGCGGTCAGGCTCGAGGATTAGATAGAATCCTCAGACTGATACTCGCACCTGAGTCTAATGGTACCACGGGGATCGGGTGCCCACTTGGACTTGTTTTTTGCTCCGGTAAATTACTCGTCCTTGGCCGGTCATCTGGTGTTGGACTCGTGGGGGCCGTGGTTAATAGCTCACATCGCTTAGAGCAAGATGATGGAGAAGAAGCTGAATCAACGTGATCAGATTTCTTCAAAATTGTCGACGTGTGAGTTGCGGTATACAACTCGGGCAAGAACCTGCATAGTTCCTAGGGATTGGAAAGGTCCCGCCCTTTGTCGGGGGTCCGTGATGTCCTATCTAGACGATCGGAAACGGCCGCTTTATTTTACAAAGTGAGAGTCAGTGCTTTAGAACGATGACTATGTTGAACGAATGTTTGAACGACGATACACAGTAAGAGTCACGAAACATCTTGCGAATTTCTGAAGAGAGAGAAAAGTTGAACGAGGACTAACGTCTATAGGAGTCAAACCGTTGGTAAGTCGAAAGACCAGGTACAACGGAACCACCCCAAAATTCTTTTTCAGATGAATTTTTACGGATTATCGTATTTCCCGCTGTCCCTTTTAAAAATTTACTATAAACAAGAACTTTCTAAAATTGACATAAACCAATGCGCACCAAATACTTTAAAACTCACTAATTACCACTAAATGATGAATGCCAACTCAGTAATATACATATTAATGGAAAGCAATGCGCATCAAATACTTTAAAACTTACTTATTGTATTAAATGATATATGCCAACTCTAAAAAAAAAAAAGAAATTCAAACAAGCGCTGGTAAACGGCGGGAGTAACTATGACTCTCTTCAGATAGCCAAATACCTTGTCATCTAATTTTTGAAGCGCATAAGTGGATTAACGAGATTCCCGCTGTCCCTTTTAAAAATTTACTATAAACAAGAACTTGCTAAATTTGACATAAACCAATGCGCACCAAATACTTTAAATCTTTTTATTTGTACTAATGGATAAATGCCAACTCTGCAATATGCACATTATAGGAAAGCAATGCGCACCAAATACTTTAAAACTTTTTATTTGTACTAAATGATAAATGCCAACTCTTGAATATGCATATTATAGGAAACCAATGCGCACCAAATACTTTAAAACTTTTTATTTGTACTAAATGATAAATGCCAACTCTGCAATATACATATTATAAGAAAGCAATGCGCACCAAATACTTTAAAACTTTTTATTTGTACTAAATGATGATATATGCCAACTCTGTAATATTTTTATGTAAAAGCAATACGCATCAAATGGTCTATAATGAACTTACAAATAAGCAATGCGCACCAAATACTTAAAAACTTTTTATTTGTAGATAAATGATAAATGCCAACTCTTGAATATGCATATTATAGGAAAGCAATGCGCATCAAATACTTTAAAACTTACTCATTGTATTAAATGATATATGCCAACTCTAAAAAAAAAAAAGAAATTCAAACAAGCGCTGGTAAACGGCGGGAGTAACTATGATTCTCTTCAGATAGCCAAATACCTTGTCATCTAATTTTTGAAGCGCATAAGTGGATTAACGAGATTCCCACTGTCCCTTTTAAAAATTTACTATAAACAAGAACTTTCTAAAATTGACATAAACCAATGCGCACCAAATACTTTAAAACTCACTAATTACCACTAAATGATGAATGCCAACTCTGCAATATACATATTATAAGAAAGCAATACGCATCAAATACTTTAAAACTTTTTATTTGTACATAAATGATAAATGCCAACTCTGCAATATACATATTATAAGAAAGCAATACGCACCAAATACTTTAAAACTTTTTACTTGAACTAAATGATAAATGCCAACTCTGCAATATACATATTATAAGAAAGCAATACGCACCAAATACTTTAAAACTTTTTATTTGAACTAAATGATAAATGCCAACTCTTGAATATGCATATTATAGGAAACCAATGCGCACCAAATATTTTAAAACTTTTTATTTGCACTAAATGATGAATGCCAACTCTGCAATATAAACTATAGGAAAGCAATGCGCACCAAATACTTTAAAACTTTTTATTTGTACTAATGGATAAATGCCAACTCTTCAATATATATATTATAAGAAAGCAATGCGCACCAAATACTTTAAAACTCACTAATTACCACTAAATGATAAATGCCAACTCTGCAATATACATATTATAAGAAAGCAATGCGCACCAAATAATTTAAAACTTTTTATTTGTACTAAATGATGATATATGCCAACTCTGTAATATTTTTATGTAAAAGCAATACGCATCAAATGGTCTATAATGAACTTACAAATAAGCAATGCGCACCAAATACTTGAAAACTTTTTATTTGTACTAATTGATAAATGCCAACTCTTGAATATGCATATTATAGGAAACCAATGCGCACCAAATACTTTAAAACTCACTAATTACCACTAAATGATGAATGCCAACTCTGCAATATACATATTATAAGAAAGCAATACGCATCAAATACTTTAAAACTTTTTATTTGTACATAAATGATAAATGCCAACTCTGCAATATACATATTATAAGAAAGCAATACGCACCAAATACTTTAAAACTTTTTATTTGAACTAAATGATAAATTCCAACTCTTGAATATGCATATTATAGGAAACCAATGCGCACCAAATACTTTAAAACTCACTAATTACCACTAAATGATGAATGCCAACTCTGTAATATACATATTATAAGAAAGCAATACGCATCAAATAGTTTAAAACTTTTTATTTGTACATAAATGATAAATGCCAACTCTGCAATATACATATTATAAGAAAGCAATACGCACCAAATACTTTAAAACTTTTTATTTGAACTAAATGATAAATGCCAACTCTTGAATATGCATATTATAGGAAAGCAATGCGCACCAAATATTTTAAAACTTTTTATTTGCACTAAATGATGAATGCCAACTCTGCAATATAAACTATAGGAAAGCAATGCGCACCAAATACTTTAAAACTTTTTATTTGTACTAATGGATAAATGCCAACTCTTCAATATATATATTATAAGAAAGCAATGCGCACCAAATACTTTAAAACTCACTAATTACCACTAAATGATAAATGCCAACTCTGCAATATACATATTATAAGAAAGCAATGCGCACCAAATAATTTAAAACTTTTTATTTGTACTAAATGATGATATATGCCAACTCTGTAATATTTTTATGTAAAAGCAATACGCATCAAATGGTCTATAATGAACTTACAAATAAGCAATGCGCACCAAATACTTGAAAACTTTTTATTTGTACTAATTGATGATATATGCCAACTCTGTAATATTTTTATGTAAAAGCAATACGCATCAAATGGTCTATAATGAACTTACAAATAAGCAATGCGCACCAAATACTTGAAAACTTTTTATTTGTACTAAATGATAATATATGCCAACTCTGTAATATTTTTATGTAAAAGCAATACGCATCAAATGGTCTATAATGAACTTACAAATAAGCAATGCGCACCAAATACTTGAAAACTTTTTATTTGTACTAAATGATGATATATGCCAACTCTGTAATATTTTTATGTAAAAGCAATACGCATCAAATGGTCTATAATGAACTTACAAATAAGCAATGCGCACCAAATACTTGAAAACTTTTTATTTGTACTAATTGATGATATATGCCAACTCTGTAATATTTTTATGTAAAAGCAATACGCATCAAATGGTCTATAATGAACTTACAAATAAGCAATGCGCACCAAATACTTTAAAACTTTTTATTTGTACTAAATGATGATATATGCCAACTCTGTAATATTTTTATGTAAAAGCAATACGCATCAAATGGTCTATAATGAACTTACAAATAAGCAATGCGCACCAAATACTTTAAAACTTTTTATTTGTACTAAATGATGATATATGCCAACTCTGTAATATTTTTATGTAAAAGCAATACGCATCAAATGGTCTATAATGAACTTACAAATAAGCAATGCGCACCAAATACTTTAAAACTTTTTATTTGTACTAAATGATGATATATGCCAACTCTGTAATTTTTTTATGTAAAAGCAAAACGCATCAAATGGTCTATAATGAACTTACAAATAAGCAATGCGCACCAAATACTTTAAAACTTTTTATTTGTACTAAATGATGATATATGCCAACTCTGTAATATTTTTATGTAAAAGCAATACGCATCAAATGGTCTATAAAGAACTTACAAATAAGCAATGCGCACCAAATACTTTAAAACTTTTTATTTGTACTAAATGATGATATATGCCAACTCTGTAATATTTTTATGTAAAAGCAATACGCATCAAATGGTCTATAATGAACTTACAAATAAGCAATGCGCACCAAATACTTTAAAACTTTTTATTTGTACTAATTGATGATATATGCCAACTCTGTAATATTTTTATGTAAAAGCAATACGCATCAAATGGTCTATAATGAACTTACAAATAAGCAATGCGCACCAAATACTTGAAAACTTTTTATTTGTACTAATTGATGATATATGCCAACTCTGTAATATTTTTATGTAAAAGCAATACGCATCAAATGGTCTATAATGAACTTACAAATAAGCAATGCGCACCAAATACTTTAAAACTTTTTATTTGTACTAAATGATGATATATGCCAACTCTGTAATATTTTTATGTAAAAGCAATACGCATCAAATGGTCTATAATGAACTTACAAATAAGCAATGCGCACCAAATACTTTATATTTATCATTAGTTCTAAAAGACAAATAACAACTTTAAAATATAGTATGTAAAAGCAATGCGCACCAATTAGTAGTGAAAAATATATTAATAATTTTTTTAAAAAATTGAAAAAAAAAATTTAATTTTTTTTTCGACCTTTATTGAAATACTATGTATTTAGAAGATTCCTTATATATGAATCAATGTATTTGACCATTAATCGCGATACACTTTTTTTGATGGTTCGGATCCTTGTAAGCACAGCATTGTCACGAGTCGGTGTCTAAGACCGAATGGCTCATATGTGACGAGCGCCTTGGGCGTCTAAGTATATATTTTTTCATTTTGAAATTTTTATATTACTTTAACAACAGAGCATCGACTCACTCGATTCCGAGCGATAGTCAAAAATAATAAACGATATAATGTCTAATGACATTAACAAGACGACTTTTTCAAAGTCTATCGTTGGGTATATATAACCTTATATATATCATATATGAGAGTACGATTTTGAAAGTACCTTGTCGGATTTGTGTCAGTTATGAGGGCGATACAATCTGAAAATATATTGAACGAAATGCCCTTATAAAATAAAAACAAAAAATTTATAAGGAGAGCAGTTTTATATTGATGTGTGTGCGTCTCACCGCTAGAGAAAATTGTTTCTACGGTGTTAAAAGACCCTCCTCATTATATACTCTCTCGCTCATGTGACAAAAAATAATAAATTTAAAAGCTTGAGTGTCTAAGAGAGTATATAAATTTTATATACTTTTAAAGATATATATTCAAAGCTCCCTGGTTGATCCTGCCAGTAGTCATATGCTTGTCTCAAAGATTAAGCCATGCATGTCTAAGTGCATGCCAAATTAAGGTGAAACCGCGAATGGCTCATTAAATCAGTTATGGTTCCTTAGATCGTACCCACATTTACTTGGATAACTGTGGTAATTCTAGAGCTAATACATGCAAACCAGAGTTCCGACCAGAGATGGAAGGAACGCTTTTATTAGATCAAAACCAATCGGTGGCGGGCTTTGCTCGTCCACCGTTTACTTTGGTGACTCTGAATAACTTTGTGCTGATCGCACGGTCTTCGCGCCGGCGACGCATCTTTCAAATGTCTGCCTTATCAACTGTCGATGGTAGGTTCTGCGCCTACCATGGTTGTAACGGGTAACGGGGAATCAGGGTTCGATTCCGGAGAGGGAGCCTGAGAAACGGCTACCACATCCAAGGAAGGCAGCAGGCGCGCAAATTACCCACTCCCGGCACGGGGAGGTAGTGACGAAAAATAACGATACGGGACTCATCCGAGGCCCCGTAATCGGAATGAGTACACTTTAAATCCTTTAACGAGGATCAATTGGAGGGCAAGTCTGGTGCCAGCAGCCGCGGTAATTCCAGCTCCAATAGCGTATATTAAAGTTGTTGCGGTTAAAAAGCTCGTAGTTGAATCTGTGTCGCACGCTGTCGGTTCGCCGCTCGCGGTGTTTAACTGACATGCTCGTGAGACGTCCTACCGGTGGGCTTAGCTCCTTCGGGAGCGGTCCAACTAATATCCCATCGCGGTGCTCTTCATTGAGTGTCGAGGTGGGCCGGTACGTTTACTTTGAACAAATTAGAGTGCTTAAAGCAGGCTATCATTTGCCTGAATATTCTGTGCATGGAATAATGGAATAGGACCTCGGTTCTATTTTGTTGGTTTTAAGAAACCCGAGGTAATGATTAATAGGGACAGATGGGGGCATTCGTATTGCGACGTTAGAGGTGAAATTCTTGGATCGTCGCAAGACGGACAGAAGCGAAAGCATTTGCCAAAAATGTTTTCATTAATCAAGAACGAAAGTTAGAGGTTCGAAGGCGATCAGATACCGCCCTAGTTCTAACCATAAACGATGCCAGCTAGCGATCCGCCGAAGTTCCTCCGATGACTCGGCGGGCAGCTTCCGGGAAACCAAAGCTTTTGGGTTCCGGGGGAAGTATGGTTGCAAAGCTGAAACTTAAAGGAATTGACGGAAGGGCACCACCAGGAGTGGAGCCTGCGGCTTAATTTGACTCAACACGGGAAACCTCACCAGGCCCGGACACCGGAAGGATTGACAGATTGAGAGCTCTTTCTTGATTCGGTGGGTGGTGGTGCATGGCCGTTCTTAGTTGGTGGAGCGATTTGTCTGGTTAATTCCGATAACGAACGAGACTCTAGCCTGCTAAATAGGCGTACCTTATGGTATCTTGAAGGCCCCCGGCTTCGGTCGGTGGGTTTTTACTACCAACGTACAAATAAATCTTCTTAGAGGGACAGGCGGCTTCTAGCCGCACGAGATTGAGCAATAACAGGTCTGTGATGCCCTTAGATGTTCTGGGCCGCACGCGCGCTACACTGAAGGAATCAGCGTGTCTTCCCTGGCCGAAAGGCCCGGGTAACCCGCTGAACCTCCTTCGTGCTAGGGATTGGGGCTTGCAATTATTCCCCATGAACGAGGAATTCCCAGTAAGCGCGAGTCATAAGCTCGCGTTGATTACGTCCCTGCCCTTTGTACACACCGCCCGTCGCTACTACCGATTGAATGATTTAGTGAGGTCTTCGGACTGGTGCGCGGCAGTGTTTCGGCATTGCCGATGTTGCCGGGAAGATGACCAAACTTGATCATTTAGAGGAAGTAAAAGTCGTAACAAGGTTTCCGTAGGTGAACCTGCGGAAGGATCATTAACGTATTACAGTTAAAATGTATGCTCCTCGAAGCATCGTCTGTTTTACAATAAAATTGAAAACACAAAATATTTTTT
>NW_026138027.1:250000-275000 GCF_019393585.1 Leptopilina boulardi
GAACTGTCGTTCATCACTTGTGATGAATTGCAGTTTGGACTGGGACGAGTATAGCTAACTGTCTCCCCGAAAGGGCACCAAGTCTTCTTAGTTGCTGTGGAGAGGGCAAATAACCTATTTGCCTTCTCTAGGCAACAATTTTTCCAATCCCAAGTTCTCTTAAAGAGAGATTTCGATCTCTCTTAAGGGGTTTCGCTTCGAAGTAGAGTAGATGTTCCCCAAACGGGGAAGAGACATATACACCTGTAGGTGCCAGGAGGTCTCTGTCTGGTTCTTGTTGGCCACGACACATTCGCATAATTGTCCCTATCTACACCGCCGTGGCGCTCCCGGCTTCAGAATAGGGCGCCTGTAGTCCACTGCATGTCGTAAAAGGCGACTAAAATGGGTGCGGAGGGTTGTACCCATCTAGCTAAGTACCGCTTCGACGGAGACGCTGAGATGGGACATTACCGATGATGTATGAACGCACTACGCCTGCCAGGTGTTCACCATGTGAAATGGGACCCTCCCCGTGCAAGGTGGCCGTGGAAGTCCGGCCGGAGAATTTGTCTTCCCGTATCCCATCGCGTGTCGTACGAGGCGACTAAAGAGGGAAATTTGAACGCAGTACGCCTCCTCGTCCGGAGGCAGGGTGAGACCGTTGTGGTTTCAGACTGCGGTCTGACACTTCGGTCTGGGAGCGGATGTTCCACGTGGTCCCCGTTTGGAAGTGCAGGATTCTTGTCCTCGCTAACTCACGCCCACTCCTGTTGGGGTGTTATCGGGTCCAAGATGAATGTTACTAACCGTTCCGCCATTTCATTGGGCACCCTATTGTATGAGTGTGTGTGTGAATGAGTGTGTGTGACCACCAGACCATCGGTGGGTGGAGCTTAGCTCGGAGACGGAACCTCCACGAGGTCCCCGCTGGGTACTTTGATTCCCTTCTTCCGCTCAAGTTCTACTTGCACGGGCGAAGGGAATCAATGCTAACCGTCTCCTCCTGGAAGGGCACCCGGTCTTCTTCGCCGTTTTGGTCCCTAAGGACCTTACAACGGCAATTTTTCCCTCCTCTTTCCCCATGGTGCATCGGTAGCGAGGCGGCTTGCCAAATCGCCGCCGTTTCAACATGCCGGCAGTGCTTCCGCTAGAGAATGGATATGCTTATATAACATCGGGAGTTATAGTCCTTAAGGACCCAGGCATCCCTTCTCTGCCTCGAGCATGAAGATAAGCGCAATTCTGTCCCTATCTACAAATCACCCGAAAAAGACCCAAAAAGACCCATCAGAAATAAAATCATATAGACCTGTATGTCTATTGTCAGTGCTAAGTAAAATTCTTGAAAAGCTAATGAAGAAATCACTGGAAAGTTGTATAAGAGATCCAAAATTTAGCTCATGTAGGCAATTTGGATTTAGACCCAACCGTAGCACTGTTGATGCAATCATATCAATGCGGGAAAATGTTCTGGAAACCGAGGATAACATGGCACTGGCTATATTGTTTGACATATCGGGAGCATTTGATAATATTAAATGGAGCACTGTGCTTTTTGAATTACTAAAGAGAAACTGTGATCATTCACTATATAGACTTGTATCAAATTATTTATGGGACAGGAAGGTTAGAATAGAAGAAAATTTCAATGCGGTTGAAAAGGATATTGATAAGGGTTGTCCACAAGGGTCAATATTAGGGCCGGAGTTTTGGAATTTAAGCTTGGATGAGATACTGCTGGAATTGGAGTCTAGAGGAGCTAAAGTGACAGCGTACGCAGATGATTTGATTATTATAGTTACAGGCAATAGTAGGAGGCAGCTAGAGTCAAAATCTCAGGTATGGGTTGACTTACTCTTGAAATGGTGTGAAGAACAGGGGCTGGAGATATCAAAAACTAAAACGGAAATGATAATACTAAAGTCGAAAGCTAAAGGTAGAAAAAAGAGTAAGAAATCGGGAAGCAATAGAAAAACAAAAGGAACTCAAGCGGGTACTGTTTCGGGGTCTCTTATAAATACGGGTAAGGGCGGTTGCAGACCTCCAACGATAAGAATAGAAAATAAAAACATTAAATACTCGCATAATGTTCGATATTTGGGCGTGCATTTGGGGACGAATTTTAGTACTAATGAACACATCAAAATAGCAACGATGAAAGGCAAACAATTCTTTAATAAGCTAGGAACTATGGCAAGATCAAATTGGGGGATTAAGTTTTCAAGTTTAAAAGTGATTTATAGTGGGGTATTCATACCTAAAGTTCTGTACGGTGCGGGATTTTTTGGAGAACTTTTGAACAAAACACAAGATCGGGTACTGGTAAGTGCTCAGAAAACAGCATTAGTAAGGATATCTAGAGCTTATTGCACTAGCTCAGTTGAAGCATTACAAGTGATCTGTGGGACTTTACCATTGGATATACTAGCAAGAGAATATTATTATAGACATAAAGTTAGAATGGGGCAGAATTTTAAGTATGATAATTTAGAATACTGTATAGTAATTAAACCTGAAATGGCAAAGCGAGAACTGAGGGAAATCTCCATAAAGTTGTGGCAAAATAGATGGGATAGGGCGGTGTATGGTAGAACTGCATACGAGTTCTTTCCTTCGGTGAGTAATAGGTTAAAATTGAAACACTTCAAGACTGGATTTAATACTACGCAATTTATAACGGGACATGGGGACTTCAGGCATAAATTAGTACTACATGGTAGAGATATGGACAATAAGTGCGAGTGTGGGGAAGAAGAAACGTCTGACCATGTTCTCTTCAAGTGTGATTTGTATATAGAATATAGGAAGAACTTAGTGGATTGTTGTGAAAAGTTAGGTTTGAAGTGGCCGGTGAAGCATAAACTTTTAGTTGAAAATGAAAATATATTTGAGCATTTTAATAATTATTGTAATACTGTGTTACAGTACAAGAAAGACAATCTGCGCGCAGAATGTGGTATTACACAAAGAATTGAGAGTTGAAAATCTGAAAAGCGGGACTCAAAGTATAATTGTTGTCATTGTATATATAAAGTTAGAGATATTGCAACAAATGGGGTCTTCGCAGGCTCTACCTCCACGAGGTCCCTGCTGGGCAACTTATCGGATGCACAAGTAAAATATCTTGCTTGGACAACTGATGAGGCAGAACGAGCAAAGTTTAATTGAGGACAACCCACTGTTCAATTGACAATTGAATGGTGGGGTTTTTCTGAGCCGGTGGATCTTGGGTGTTTTGGCTGGAGAGTAGATTGACCTTTTCTCTTTTTTCTCTTTTCCTTCTTTTTAAGTCATTTTAAGACTTAAAACTTGATAATTTAATCTGATTAAAATTAAAATTCATATAATAGTTTAAATTCAGGGTATGAGCTTCGGCTCGAGGTACCGTCTTTTGTATAAAAGGGAATAACAACTTATCTCGCAATACAAAACTCACAATCGCTGTCCCTATCTACACTCAGTCCTGTATAGGCATTCGTAGCGTACGGACGTGTTCGAGGGTCGCTCCGCTTGGTTGCGCGCGCATCTTGGGTGTGGCTTGGTGCCTTGTGCTTCTGCATTCGTTTTCTTTGGTTTTCTACTGTTTGCATGATCTTTATCTTGCTAAGTAGTGTTTAAATAAATAAATTATTTTTAATTTATTTATTTTTTCTTTATTTTGAATTGTGCAGTGCATTTTGTGGTGATAATTGCAACTGTTGGTTGTTCTCTATTATAGAGATTGTGTGGAATTGTCTTTTGACTTTTCCTTTTATTTTTTTTTTTCCCCGATTTTTCAAGTGCTTCTTTTTGGAAAGCGTGTTTTTGGCTTTTTCATTTTTATTTTTTATTTAATTTTGAAATTTGTCCCTATCTAAATTGTGGTGTAGTGTGTGAGTGGCATGGGTAAGACAAGGAAGGAAGCTTCAGACGGGGGGAAAACCCAAGCTGGCGCCGCTGGTGGAGGAGAGACGCTGGCGCCTGGGCTGGTTTCTCCAAAGGCTAAGAGTAAAAGGAAGAGTAGCGAGTCTCCTGAGGGTAAGTCTAGCCATTTAAAAAGTAGAAAAAAGATTAGTAATGATAAACGTGAGAAATTGAATGATATTTTGGTTAGTGAGTCAGAGAGTGAATTTGAGTCGAGTGAATCTGATATGTCTGTTGATGATGATGGTGATCAAACTATTAAGGGTAAATCTAGTAGTGACAGTGAAGTTGATGAAGTGAATGTTGATAAAAATAAAGTGAGTGTTAAAAAGAATGAAATGGTTGACTCTAAAAATTCGGGTATTGATTCCATGAAAATAATTGGTGATAATATAAGATCATTCATTCTGAATGAAAGTAATAAAGTGTCGAAAAATGCGTGTAATATAATTCTTAAAGGTGTTAGTGCTTATGAAAAAGTGATTGGTGAATTATTATGTGAGAATGCTGGTTTGAAAGGTCGTTTGGATGAGAGATCAAGATTGAGTGTGCCTGTTTCTTCTAGTTTTCCTCCCATTGTTTCTTCTCCGGTTGTGTCATCTGTGAATGTGTCATCAGTTAATAAAGTGCCTGTTAATAATGTTGCTTTTAAACCTAGTTATTCTTTGATTGTGAAAAGTACGAGTGGTGAAACTAATGAGGCTTTGAAAGATAGATTAATTAAGGATGTGAAAGTTGCTAAAGGTGTAAGGGTTACGTCAATTGCGCCAGCTAGAGATGGTGGTGTAATTGTCAGAACTGTGGGTATGAATGATAGAGTTGCCTTGAAGAATAGTAGTGCGTTTAAAAAAGCAGGGTTGCAGGTTGTTGAACCTCCTCCCCTTCGACCAAGAATGATTGTGTTTGATGTTAGTGCTGAAATGACTTCTGAATCGTTTATGGCTGATATGTATGGACGTAATTTAAGCGGTAGTATGACTGTGGAAGAATTTACAGAAAATGTGAAAATTATTCGTAGAATTGGTGGTGATAGTGTTAGAAGTCATGTTATATTGGAAGTGTCGCATTCTGTAAGGAATTTGTTGCTTAAAGAAGATCGTTTGTTTATTGGTTGGTGTGCGTATAGAATTAGAGATTATATAAGAGTGAATAAGTGTTTTAAATGTGGTTCATTTGGTCATAATGTGAATGATTGTAAGATTGGAATGTTATGTTATAAGTGTGGTAAAAGTGGACATATGAAAGCTGAGTGTGAGAGTGAGCCTAGCTGCTGCAATTGCCGTAGCAAGGGTCTTGACTCTAAGCATGCTTCAACATCGCCATCATGTCCGGAGTATGGATGGAGGTTGGTTAAGGTGAAATCGCGTATTTATAATAATGCATAATGGCTGCACAATTTTTAAAAATTGTTCAGTATAATTGTCAAAGGTCAGAAGGTGTTATGCATGACTTGAGTGATTGGATATTAAGAGATAAAATAGATGTATGTTTATTGCAAGAACCATATTTATTTAAGGGAAAAGTAAGAGGTTTACCTCTGAGTATGCGTGTGTTTTTGAGTAAAAGTGGTAGAGCAGCAATAGTGGTTCCTTCCAACTCTATAGAATGTATGTATTTGGGTAAAATTGGTGGTGATGACTGTATTAGTGTATTAATTGAGGGAATTTTTGGAAAATTATATTTATTTTCAATGTATTGTGGGTATGATATAAGTATGAATGATACTACAGTTTGTTTGGATAATATTTGTGAGAGGTTTAGAAATGTTAATTTATTAATTGGTATGGATGCGAATGCCTCAAGTCCGATGTGGCATAGTAAAGGATGTATGAACAGAAGTGAACGATGGATTAGAGGTGATGTTCTTGAAGAATGGATTTTATCGAATGATAATGGTGTGTATGTGCTGAATGATCCAAGTGAATACTTTACTTTTAGTGGGAATATGGGAGAGAGTGATATAGATCTCACTCTAACGAATGTGTCTACTGGTGAACTTTCTTGGGAAGTTAAGCATGATTGTGGAATAAGTGATCATAATCCTTTAGTTATGATTTTTGATTTTCTCCCTGTTGTGAATGAATCTTCGGTGGAAATTATGAGTTGGAATGAAAATAATGTTGATTGGGAAAAGTATGAACAGAAACTTTTTATGTATGCAAGTGAATTCGGTTTAAATAATTTCAATGAACTCAATTTGAGTGAAAAATTAAGAGTAATGAATGAATGGATAACAATTACCAATGATGAATGCATGAAAAGAAATAATATTGTAAGAATGAATGGTGTGAGGTGGTGGAATGATGAATTGAGTGTAATGAAAAGAGAGGTTAGAATATCGAGAAAAAGGTATCAGAGAGCCAGGAGAAGGGGTGCAGCTGATTCAGCTGTTAAATGGAGAGAATGGATTGATTGTGTTAAAAAGTATAAAAATAGTATGAAGACTGCTAAAACAGAAAATTGGAATGCATGTATAGAAATAAAAGGTAAAGATCCTTGGGGTGATATATATAAAATATGTCGAAATAAGAAAAGAGTGAATGATTTTTCTGTATTAAAAAATGGTGATGGTTTAACTAATTCATGGAATGAAAGTGTTAGAGTGTTATTGTCGAATTTCTTTCCAAGAGATGAGGTTTTGCCGGTAGTGCCAGTAGAGTTAAATAATTTGCAAAATGCAGAATTTGATATTTTAGAGTTGAGTAAGGCCGTCTCTAGATTGAGACAGCGCAAGGCCCCAGGCTTGGATGGATTTTCGAGTAGTATGCTTAAGTGTGTGTGGAGAACAATCCCCTTTTTCATGAAAAGTATGTTTGATGATTGTATTAAAAATGGTGTTGTTCCAAATGAATGGAAGGAAGCTCGAGTGATCGCTTTGCTTAAATCGGAGGATAAGGATAGGACGATACCTTCTTCGTATCGTCCTATATCTCTTTTGACTGGCTTTAGTAAAATATTAGAAAGAATGTTAATTGATCGATTAATGGAAAGAATGAGGGGTAAATGGAATGATAGACAGTATGGATTTGTTGTTGGGAAAAGTACTGAGGATGCGTGGTTTAGATTTAAGAATGAGGTTGATAATATGAATGGGAAATATGTTGTGGGAATTTTTGTTGATTTTAAAGGTGCTTTTGATAATTTAAGGTGGAGTAATATTATTGAAAAATTAATTGAGAGTGAATGTCCTTATGAAGAATTAATGTTGTGGCGTGATTACTTTTCAAATAGAAAGGCTTGTATGAAGAATAAGAATGAAACTGTATGGTTGGATGTAGTTAAAGGTTGCCCTCAAGGTTCAATTGCTGGTCCGAACCTTTGGAATTTAAGTATGAATGATCTGTTAAATGATTTGGATGATGAAAATGCACCTCATGTTGCTTTTGCGGATGATTTAGTGGTGTTGGTCTCAGGGGAGTCTAGAGTAGCTGTTGAAACAAGAGCGAGAGAGTGTATGAATATTGTATATAGATGGGGAAACAATGCAGGTGTAAGTGTTTCACAAGAAAAAACAGTATGTATGCTTTTAAGAGGTTACCTTGATCTGATTGGTAGATCTATCCGGTTGAATGAAAATATAAGAATAAAGTATGTGAATGAAGTCAAATATTTGGGTGTGTTTATGTCTGAACGAATGAATTTTGATGTGCATGTTAAAAGTATAAGAAGTAGAATCTCTTCTACTGCAGGATGTATGCAAAGAATTATGCGTAGAAAGTATTCTTCTAGAAAAAGGGTAATGAATATATGGATGACGGGTCTTTTTAGTGCTTGTGCGTTGTATGCGTCTAGTGTTTTTCATGGTAGTATTTCTAAAGTTAAAATGCGTGATGAAATTAATCGGGCTATGCGTTGTGTAATGTATTTGTCTACAAGAGTATGTCGCACAGTTTCCACGGAGGCAATGCAGGTAATACTGAATTGGATTCCGTGGGATCTGGAGTGTATGAGAAGAGCAACTGTGTTTAAAGTTAAAAGAGGTTATGGTTTATCAGTTCATGATGTTGTAAGTGAATTAGAGATAAGAAATATGGATGTGAATGTAGTAATTAAGTTGATTGATAATAGAGTGTATGATAAATGGCAAGAAAGATGGAATTCTTCTGTGAAAGGAAGAGTAACGTATGAATTTATTCGCGATGTTAGAAAATCTAAGTTTTTGCGTTCGTTGGATTTTTCATGGTCTGAAGGATATATCCTAACTGGCCATGGAACCCTGAAAGATTGGTTGTTTAATAGAAATCTTTCGGAAAGTGCTGAATGTATGTGTGGTAATGGTAATGAGAGTTGGAAACATGTTCTTCTTGAGTGTGATATGTATGCACATTTTCGCTACATTGATGCAATGGGTATTGTTGAAAGAATGGATGGTACTTATGATTGTACTGGTGTGCTCAGAACTAAAGAGAATTATGATTGTTTTAGTTCTTTTGTGAATCGCGCGTATAAAATGAGATCGTTTATCATTCAAAATGGCTAGACTTACCTTATTTGTCTTGGTTGTGGTTATTTTTAATTAATTTAATTTAATTGCTTGATTTCTTGTTTGCTTATAATTCTTATTAAAATTGCTTATCTTATCTTATCTTATTTATTCTTTTCTCTTTTCTTATTCTTTTCTCTTTTCTTATTCTTTTCTCTTTTCTTATTCTTTTCTCTTTTCTTATTCTTTTCTCTTTTCTTATTCTTTTCTCTTTTCTTATTCTTTTCTCTTTTCTTTACTTTAAATTTTCTTTTCCTCTCTTCTACCTCTAACTACTTATCTTCTCTATTAATCTGTTCTATTTTTACTCATTTAATTTTTGTGTGCCAAGTGTGAGCAGCTTTTTATGCTTGTTTGTTGCTAATGTTTATTATTGCAAGGCTATTATCTGATGGGAATGGTTGTGGCAGCGCAAGGAGGGTTTCTTATACCCTTGGGTGTAGCAATCCCACGTCCCCAGCTGACGGTTTACCCATGCCGGGAAAAGTAAGATTTCCAAATGGGGAGAGGGAAGCCCTTGGGTTTCCTTCGAAACTCCCACATGGAGTATAAAATGTACTATGGGCGTCGGGAGCCCCAGAACATTCGTTCTGCCCGACAATTGCGGTTTGGACTCGTAGTGGCAGTGGTTAAAAGCCCACATCGCGGGCTAGACGCTGTTCAATGTAGGTTTGGCCTAGTTGATCAGTGTCGACGTGTGAGTAGCGTCCTACTCGGGCAGCGGACTGCATATCCGTTAGAGTTTTAGAAAGGACTCGACCCACACGGAGGGTGTTTCTGGACTCTTACTATCCAGAAATAAATCCGCAGTCCTTGAAATTTCATGGACGCGCTAGTTGAGCGTATCTCAACTCCAGTCTCATGGGGGACCGTGTGAATAGAGTCGAAAGACAGGTGTTGCACGTAAAATTCTCCCTTCTTCTTCTTGTCCCTATCTACTTTCTAGCGAAACCACTGCCAAGGGAACGGGCTTGGAAAAATTAGCGGGGAAAGAAGACCCTGTTGAGCTTGACTCTAGTCTGGCACTGTAAGGAGACATGAGAGGTGTAGCATAAGTGGGAGATGGCAACATCGCCGGTGAAATACCACTACTTTCATCGTTTCTTTACTTACTCGGTTAGGCGGAAGGCGTGCGCCTTTGGATTTTCATCCAGGCTGTCACGGTATTCTAGAACCAAGCGTGTAAGAGTGGTGTGAGGCTCCGGCCGATCGCCAAACATACTCCCGCGTGATCCAACGCGTGATTCAACGATTCTCTAGTCAACAGTGAAGAAGCCGAGAGACATAATGGTAATGGACGTTGGCTTTGAGGGAACGCCTTTAAGGGTTACCTTCTTAAGCCTATGGATAGGGACATGCTCACAGAGAGCCCTGTCGAATCAAACTGGAAATCTGGAATGGTAGAATGTTCTCTTGTCCCGGTGAGGATACAGAGTAGAAACAGGGTATGACGTCCCTGGCTGGCGTACAGTATACAGGCCCGGGTTTTCTTAGCCGGTTAACCTGGCTGCCTGACCATGCGTCGAAAATCCGACGGTTACAGTAGTGTCGTGTGGCGCACGAACTAGGTCCCTGCTGTGCTGAATCGGGGGCTGCTCCGAGGTCCACCGGCTACTTTGAGCATTCACATCCTGAACAGACGAGAAGGTTGATAAGACTTGACTTTGAGTATTGTTACCTTGAAGTGGGTGAAAGAAGTTGGCCCATCCCTCATTTGAAAACTCATGCAAAATGACGACAATTAAGGAAACATGTTCCAAAACGTCACCAAACTCCTCCGGGTTCCTAGACCCAAATGATATCGAAATGTCGATAAAGTGTACGGAGAAAAGGAAGCTTTCCTCCTCCAGGCGAGACTTGAGCATCAGCTCGTCAGACATTACGTCTGAGAGTGATGGCTTCGAGCTTGCTTCGCGAAGGAGGAAGAAGCTTACGAAGAAAGAGTCGAAGACTCTCACAAGCCCTGAGAAGGTGAAATCTCAGGCTTCGGGAACTCTCAAGTCGTCTGTCAAGGACGACTTGGCTTCTTCGGTTCCCCTTGAAAAGGAAACCGAGGAAGCAATTTTGAAAGTTGAGAAAAAGGAGCAGAGCCAAAGGTTGAAGGCGAAATCAACCAAAACGGCCCTCCTTAACCTCTTGAAAGAGTCTCCTGAGGTCTCGAAAGACGTCAGCTGCCAGGTGATGGAGCACGTGGAAGTGCTCTCTAACATCATCAACAAGCTGATGTGTGAGAACAGCTACTTAAGGGGAGTGATTGTCGAAAAAACGACAAACAGTGAGGTGTTGACCGAGGTTGCCGTCAAGAAGGCTCTTGAAAATGCAACCCCGATGAAGAAAAGTTATGCAAGTGCAGTAAGTAGCGCTAAACCCGCGAAAGCTAAACCTGTAGCGAACTTGAGTGGTGGTGTCAAGAAGGCACCACCACAACTCGCCAAGGTGGCTCTAATAAGAGCCCCTGAATGTCGAAAGGGCGAGACAAGTGAGCAAACGAAGAAGCGAGTTCTCGAGCTGGTGAACCCAGCCAAAGAGAAGCTTCAAGTTCGAGGGGTACGCATGATGCGTGAGGGAGGAATTGCCGTTGAGGTGGTCACTGATCAAGACCTCAACAAAATTCTATCGAACGCAATGCTGAAGTCTGACGGATATGACGTCAAAAAGGCAGGAGCCGCGAGGCCGAGAATCCTTTTGTATGACGTCCCGTCAGATTTGAACGAAGACGAAATTTCTGCTGCCATAATGGAGCAGAATGAATCAACGTCTGCCCTAAACGCAGCACAGTTTAAAGAGAGTTTTAAACTGAAGTTTAGGATGGGAAAAAGAGAAGAAGGTCTCACGAATTGGGTTGCAGAGGTAACCCCTGAAATGAGAGGTCTACTCCGTAGTACCAACAGATCTCGAGTCTACATCGGCTGGTCCGCCTGCCGAGTAGAAGACTTCACGGCCGCGACACGGTGCTTCAAGTGCCAGTGTTACGGCCATGTGCAGAAATTCTGCACGGAGAAAGAGCTTTGCTGTAACTTCTGTTCTAAACAGGGACACAAAGCAAACGAATGCCCTGATAAGGCTGCAAATAAATCGCCGACTTGCCCTGCGTGCAAGAAGGCGAAGAAAAAGTCTGATCACCGAGCTGGAAGCAAAAGCTGTCCAGCTCAAAAGGCTGCTGTACAACGGGTACTAAGCCGAACAGACTATGGCAACACAACCTAGTCCTATTTCGATACGTGGCTTGCGTTTGATGCAGATAAATGCTGGCCGTGGCAAGAACACTAGTTCTGCCATACGCCAGTTGTCGGATAAAAATGGGATTCAAATAGCTCTCGTTCAAGAACCTTACTCTGCAAAAGGCAAAGTTTATGGTTTTGGTCTTGCGGCTAAAACTATAATTGGTTCGAAGAGCGATGAGCAACCATGGTCTGCAATAATTGTATTTGACAAGAATCTGACTGTCATGAGGCTTAGCCAAGTGAGTACCAGTCATATTGTCTGCATACAAGTGGACAATGGGTTCTTTGACGTATACGTTGTATCCGCATATCTCCAATACTCTCATGGAGTGGAAAAGTATTTAGAGGAATTGAAAGTGATCCTTAACCTGTTAAAAGGGAAAAGGATCATCCTTTGCCTTGATTCGAACGCAAAGTCTCCGACTTGGTTCTCTGATAAGCTTGATGAAAAAGGCGAGAAAGTAGAAGAGTTCATTCACGAAATGAACCTCTACGTATTGAACGAAATTGACCAGCCGAAAACTTTCTCATCTACAGCTGGCGAGAGCAATATTGACTTATCAATTTGCACGAGCCAAGTTGTTAGACACGTTAAAGAGTGGAGAGTAATTGAAAATTGGTGTGAAAGCGATCATCGACCTATATTTATAGATCTCGAATCTGTAAAGAGGAATGATGATCTTGAACGAGAACACCTAGGAGGCAAACGGTTTAATACCAATAAAGCTGACTGGGAAAAGTTCACTAAAACACTTCTTGACAACCGTCAAGAGCTCGACACGAAGTGTGAGAATAGAATGGACGTCATAAATCTTGCAAAGCAAATCAGAAGGATAATCACCCTCGCGGGAAGGAAATCCATGCCAATGCGTAGAGACAAAGGCCCTGGTGTCAGGTGGTGGACACAGGAGCTAACAGATCTTAAGACTGCTGCGAACAAGGCTAGAAGGAAATTCCAGAGAACTAAAGAGCCTGAGAGTAGAGATAGACTTAAGGTTGAGTACAGGAATACACGGAAAAAGTTGAAATGTAGAATGAAGGAGACCTCGAAAGAGAGTTTTAAAAACTTCATCTCCGAAACGTCGAAGGACCCATGGGGGTTTGCCTACAAACTTTCTTGTGGGAAACTCAGAACACAAAGTGCGATGAATACAATCAGAACAGTATCCGGGGAAACCCAGGACTGGAAAGAAACAGCTGAAGTTCTTCTTGATAATCTCTTCTGTTATGATACGGAAGAAGGAGAGAATGAACTTCAAAGTCTTAAGAGGAGCAGAATGCGTGAACCGAGTGAACTCTCGGGGATGCAGGACGCACCTTTTACAGGCAATGAAGTGTATAGAGCAATAAAGAAACTGAAAAACGGAAAAGCTCCCGGTTGGGACGCCATTGAAGTTGTGATGTTGAAGAACTCATGGTCCGTGTTGAACGAACAGTTAATTGCTTTGTACAACGGCTGTCTAAAACATGGAATATTCCCTAATGAGTGGAAGAGTGCAAACGTTGTAACTCTACTCAAATCGAACGACAAAGATCCGATGGATGCTGCATCCTACCGACCAGTATGTCTTCTTCCTATAATGGGAAAAATACTGGAAAGCCTTACGTTAGAAAGACTAAAAAAGGTTGTGGAACCTAAGCTATCCGAAATGCAGTTTGGTTTTAGGCCAAACCGATGCACGGAGGATGCTATTTGAACGTTTTTGCGCCTTAACAGCGAAGTGGTTGAAAAGCACGCCGGCGCTATCTTCATTGATATTGTCGGTGCGTTTAACAACCTGTGGTGGCCTGATGTTATTCATGAATTAAAGGAAAAAGACTGTCCTCCGGGAGTTCTTGGAATCATTCAAGATTTCTTAAATGGTAGGAGAGTCAAATTCCAGACCAGAAATGGTCACGTTGAACGTGTAGTGAATAAAGGTGCACCACAAGGTTCAGTGCTGGCAGGAATGCTGTGGGACACTGTGTTTGATGGTTTGATAATAGAGGTCAGAGAAGCGGGCTTTGAAATCGTCGTTTATGCAGACGACGGCGCCGTCCTGATCCGCGGAAACACGAGACGAGAAATTGAACGAAAAGGAGAACAAGTGCTCAGTATCATTGAGAAATGGTGCAACGAGCATAAAATGAAACTGTCACTGTCGAAGACTGTCATAATGTTGACGAAAGGAAACTTAGACAGGAATCGACCTCCGAGAATTCTCATGTCTGAGAAACCAGTCAAAGCAGTGAAAAACTTCAAGTATCTTGGAGTTACACTAGCTACTGGCGAGAAGCGTATCAAAATCGATGAACACATAAATTCTACGGTGTTGAAATGTAGAGCTCTATTCTCTCAGCTACGGAGATTAGCGCGGAGAGACTGGGGTATAAAGTTTTCAGCGATGAGAATAATATACAAAGGTCTTTTCGTTGCGATAATCACCTATGGGGCTGCAGCATGGATGGAAATGCTCAACGCTAAGCACTGGAGGCAATTGAAAGCTCTCCAAAGATTTATTCTAATCGGTGTCACTGGTGCATATAGAACGTCGCCAACCGAAGTGTTACCAGTGATGGCAGGTGTACTGCCGATAGAACTCGAGATTCAAAAGAAGCATTATTCATACATGATTAGAAAGGGTATGAGCTTCAAATTGAACGAGTTTGAATTTGATCCCGAAATTTTCGTGGATAATTCAGACCGATGGATTCAGCGATTAAAAGCTGCATCTATCAGATCAGTCGTACGAGAACTCGAATTAAACTGGCAGAGGGAGTGGAGGCAATCCCCTAGGGTAGCCAGAAAACTCCTTCCAGATGTCAGCGAGAGACTCAAGTACACTTGGGTTCAACCGAATCATTATACGAGCCAGTTCCTCACGGGACATGGTAAATTTGCTCAGAAACTAACTCAGTTAGGTTTGAAAGCGGACCCGAGTTGCGAATGCAACGAGCCGGCCGAGACAAGTGAGCACGTATTGATGGAGTGTCCTAAGTGGAACGAACTTAGAACGAACCTCAGACAGATGCATGAGCAACAAGGCCTTAAATGGCCAGTTGAAATGAAGCTCCTAATGTATAAAGAGGCGTACGCACTGTTTGAATGTCTGGCAAAGGATATAATCCGAGCCAAGGAGATTGAGGAGTTGCTTGTCAACTAGTTTGCGGGCAACTCCTCAGTTTGCCGTGTAGACATCGGCAGAAGAATAATCCTAACGTTGCCCTCTGCACATGTCGTAGAAGGCGACTAACAAGGAGGAAGGGGCGGTCAGGCTCGAGGATTAGATAGAATCCTCAGACTGATACTCGCACCTGAGTCTAATGGTACCACGGGGATCGGGTGCCCACTTGGACTTGTTTTTTGCTCCGGTAAATTACTCGTCCTTGGCCGGTCATTTGGTGTTGGACTCGTGGGGGCCGTGGTTAATAGCTCACATCGCTTAGAGCAAGATGATGGAGAAGAAGCTGAATCAACGTGATCAGATTTCTTCAAAATTGTCGACGTGTGAGTTGCGGTATACAACTCGGGCAAGAACCTGCATAGTTCCTAGGGATTGGAAAGGTCCCGCCCTTTGTCGGGGGTCCGTGATGTCCTATCTAGACGATCGGAAACGGCCGCTTTATTTTACAAAGTGAGAGTCAGTGCTTTAGAACGATGACTATGTTGAACGAATGTTTGAACGACGATACACAGTGAGAGTCACGAAACATCTTGCGAATTTCTGAAGAGAGAGAAAAGTTGAACGAGGACTAACGTCTATAGGAGTCAAACCGTTGGTAAGTCGAAAGACCAGGTACAACGGAACCACCCCAAAATTCTTTTTCGGACGAATTTTTACGGATTATCGTATTTCCCGCTGTCCCTATCTACTGAGTCTCGCGTGAGCTGTCGTACAGTACACACGTATAGTGGGTAGCTCCCGTTTTATTGTTAATAAGTGCGGTAGTTTTTCTTCGATTTTGTTGAATTTTGGCAAGTGTGTTATTTTAGTGGCAGGGATACTTTCTACTAAGTTTGGTGCATAAAAAACAAAGTGCGCCTGCGCACTTCGTTTTTCGTCTCTCCTACTCCGTAGGGTGGCGTTAATGTGAAGTGGCAGGTGGGGTTGTGTAGCGGCAAGGGAGACAATTAATTTTGCTCTCTTGAGAAATTTTGATTAAACTAATATTTTATTAGTTATTAAGCTTTGAAAAGTGGCGTGATGTTTGTGACGTCATCTGAGTGCGACGGAGTATAGAGGACGGGAGATAGTGGTGTGCTTCCTGTGCTGGCATTGAAATCTCTGGCAAATACAGTGCTTTTCTGTGCAGGCGTTGAAGTCTCTAGTGCGGGTGAGATTTTTAAACGTAATTTTGAGGTGTTTGGAGTCGCCTAATCGTGGCACGGACCCAGGTGTGTTTTGTAGGTCATATAAAGACCTATTGGGCGGTAGTGGTAGTTTTTGGTTATTGGCAGTGGTTCTCATTTTGTGAACTTATGAAGTGATAGGTTTATATAAAACTATTTTATGGGGTTCATACAAACTTTATTTGACTGACAGTGATTCTCATGTTGGGCAAATGAATTAATAACAGTGACTCTCAACCTGTTATCTGATTTGAATTTATATTAGTGCTTATATTTGAAATAGTTGTTGTTGCTTGTTCGCGATAGGACGCTTTTAGTGCTTTAGGTTAGCACTGCATTTCATTTGAGTGAACTATTAATGGGTTGGAAAAATGAGGAAGGGGGACGATCTTAAAGAAACAATGCATGTTGATACATCATCAGATGGGGAAGAGAATTTGGAGGCGAAAGGTGGAAATTGGGAAACAATTAGAAACAAAAGTGAGGAGCGGAAGGAAAAACGAAAGAGAAAGAGAATAAGAGAAGAATTGGACTCATCAATAGAAGAAGAATGGAAGAATGCGATAGCAAAAAGTGATAAAATTACCGAGGGTGTAGCTTATGTGGAAAGTAAAATCTATGCAGTGTTAAATGATCCAATGAAAAAAGTCAGTAAATCGGTATCAGGAGAAATAATTGAATATGTGACGGATTTAACCAAATCTATAACTAACCTATTAGTTAGAAATGCTTATCTTGAAGGAGTTATAAGTGGAAAGGAGGAGCATATTGGCCAATTGTACAAGAGACTTGACAATATTAAACGGGAACAGGATCACAAAGAGAAGACCTTTTCAGAAGCACTCAAAGGGAATACGGTTAAGCAAAGTTATGCTCGATTTCCGCCAATCTCTGGTGTACCTAAGAATGCAATACCGACAAAGAGCTTTGCAGCAGTAATAAAAATGAGCGAGGAGACAGAGTTGGATACGGCTGAGTCCGTTAAGAATAAGTTACTTGCTGCACTGGACCCAATTGAGAATGAGCTTCATGTGAACTCAATAAGAAAAATGCGTTCTAAGGCGGTTCTGGTTGAGGTTAAAACTAAGGATGACATTGACAAAATTGCAAATCTATCGGCTCTGGCACAATCTGGACTTGAGGTTGGAGTTAAGGAGAAAAGGTGGCCAAGGGTGCAAATTTTTGATGTGCCGTCAGAACTGTCAGCTGAGGAGTGTCTGAGAGCACTGTATAAGCAAAATGGAGATATATTTGGGGATTTGACAGAAGAGGACCTAGGCCAAAACTGCAAATTTAGGTTCAAGATTGGAAGGAGAGATCAAGACACAACTAGTTGGGTGGCTGATGTTAAATACAATGTGCGGAATATTCTACGGGGTGCTGAAAGGGTGTATGTAGGATCGTATCGATGCAAAGTTTCAGATTTCACAAGAATTACTCGTTGTTATAAATGCCAGGGACTAGGACACATATCAACGAAGTGTAGGGAGGAAAACGAGACATGTGGTTTTTGTTCTGAGGTGGGACATAGGATTAAAGACTGTACCAAGCGGACTGAGCAACGTAAATGTGCATTATGTAAGAGAATTGGGAAAGAATTTTTGCACACAGCGGATGAAAGTTGTCCACAGTACAAAATTCTAATGGAGGTACAGAAAAACAGGACTGACTATGGCTAGTAAATTACTGAGAATAATACAGGTTAATTTGGGACGTGGAAGAATAGCGACTGATGAATTGGTGGAATTTGCTGCTTCAAGAGATGTACCGATCTTACTTATTCAGGAACCATTTAATTACAGGAATAAACCTTGCGGGCTTGGAAAATATGCGAATCAAATCTTGACAGGCAATGGACTTGATGAACCAGCGTGGGCATGTGTAGGGATAATGAACAAGGAGTATACTGCGACATTGGTGGGTCAGGTGAGTACCTCACATTGTGTGTGTGTACATTTGGAGGGTCCTATGGGAGGCTTTTATGTTGTGTCGGCTTACATGCAATATTCGGAACCAATAGAGAAATATATAGAACAACTAAATAGAATAATGAATGTTATTGGGTCAGCAAAAGTTATTATGGGGATGGATGCAAATGCGGTTTCTAGCTTGTGGTCTTTTCGGGAAAATGTCAATACAGATGAAAGAGGAGAGGCCATGGAAAACTTTATTGCGCAATGGAACTTAGTACCTGTAAATGAACCAAATAATGTGTGTACGTTTCGTAAGGGTTCAAGAGATATAGATGTAACTTTGGCAGATCCAGGCTTCTCAACAAATATCAGACAGTGGAAGGTTTTTCAGGAACCATCATCGAGTGATCACAGGGCAATTGAAATAGAATTAGGAGGGTTAAAAAGAATTGAGCGAGTTAAGAGACCAAGATACAACGAGAATAAAACCAACTGGCTGATGTTTGAATCTGTAATTAGAGAGGAAACGCGCTTCTCAGTAGTAGAATTTCGGGATGTGTTAATAAGGAATGGGGTGAACGAAATGGCAGAGAATGTTACTAATATTATATTGAGGGCAGCGGATATATCTACACCAAGAAAGAGGATTTTTCAAAAATCGGTTCCATGGTGGAATACTAAATTAACAGACGAAAAGAAACTTATGAACCGACTGCGACGTGAATATCAGAGGGAAATATTAGATCATGTTAGAGATGGAAAGCGTAAAATATACCAGACACAAAGACGAAAATACACTAGACTAATTGCGAAAACTAGGAAAGAAAGTTGGGCACAATTTGTGGAGGAAAGTTCGGATAAGGATCCTTTCGGTATAGCATATAAGATTGCGGGAGATAAGATGTGTGTGAGTTCGGCGTTTCACTCATTGCGCACTGGGACGACATTTACAACGAATTGGAAGCAGACAGCTCAAACAATGTTGAACGGGATGTTTAAGGACACTAACATACGGATAAAGGAAAACGACCTCAAGAAAAGAATCGATATACCATGGGTGGAGGAGGAAACATCTAATGAATGGAATGAAAAGGACGTAATAAGAGTGCTAAAAACATTTAAAAATGGAAAATCACCAGGATTAGATCAAATAGAGGTCTCAATGGTGAAGAAAGCTGTAAATGCAGGATTGATGCCGATATTACTAATGCTATACAATGAATGTTACAGAACGGGGATTTTTCCCAAATTATGGAAAACTGGAGTAATTAAAGTACTCTTGAAATCACCCGAAAAAGACCCATCAGAAATAAAATCATATAGACCTGTATGTCTATTGTCAGTGCTAAGTAAAATTCTTGAAAAGCTAATGAAGAAATCACTGGAAAGTTGTATAAGAGATCCAAAATTTAGCTCATGTAGGCAATTTGGATTTAGACCCAACCGTAGCACTGTTGATGCAATCATATCAATGCGGGAAAATGTTCTGGAAACCGAGGATAACATGGCACTGGCTATATTGTTTGACATATCGGGAGCATTTGATAATATTAAATGGAGCACTGTGCTTTTTGAATTACTAAAGAGAAACTGTGATCATTCACTATATAGACTTGTATCAAATTATTTATGGGACAGGAAGGTTAGAATAGAAGAAAATTTCAATGCGGTTGAAAAGGATATTGATAAGGGTTGTCCACAAGGGTCAATATTAGGGCCGGAGTTTTGGAATTTAAGCTTGGATGAGATACTGCTGGAATTGGAGTCTAGAGGAGCTAAAGTGACAGCGTACGCAGATGATTTGATTATTATAGTTACAGGCAATAGTAGGAGGCAGCTAGAGTCAAAATCTCAGGTATGGGTTGACTTACTCTTGAAATGGTGTGAAGAACAGGGGCTGGAGATATCAAAAACTAAAACGGAAATGATAATACTAAAGTCGAAAGCTAAAGGTAGAAAAAAGAGTAAGAAATCGGGAAGCAATAGAAAAACAAAAGGAACTCAAGCGGGTACTGTTTCGGGGTCTCTTATAAATACGGGTAAGGGCGGTTGCAGACCTCCAACGATAAGAATAGAAAATAAAAACATTAAATACTCGCATAATGTTCGATATTTGGGCGTGCATTTGGGGACGAATTTTAGTACTAATGAACACATCAAAATAGCAACGATGAAAGGCAAACAATTCTTTAATAAGCTAGGAACTATGGCAAGATCAAATTGGGGGATTAAGTTTTCAAGTTTAAAAGTGATTTATAGTGGGGTATTCATACCTAAAGTTCTGTACGGTGCGGGATTTTTTGGAGAACTTTTGAACAAAACACAAGATCGGGTACTGGTAAGTGCTCAGAAAACAGCATTAGTAAGGATATCTAGAGCTTATTGCACTAGCTCAGTTGAAGCATTACAAGTGATCTGTGGGACTTTACCATTGGATATACTAGCAAGAGAATATTATTATAGACATAAAGTTAGAATGGGGCAGAATTTTAAGTATGATAATTTAGAATACTGTATAGTAATTAAACCTGAAATGGCAAAGCGAGAACTGAGGGAAATCTCCATAAAGTTGTGGCAAAATAGATGGGATAGGGCGGTGTATGGTAGAACTGCATACGAGTTCTTTCCTTCGGTGAGTAATAGGTTAAAATTGAAACACTTCAAGACTGGATTTAATACTACGCAATTTATAACGGGACATGGGGACTTCAGGCATAAATTAGTACTACATGGTAGAGATATGGACAATAAGTGCGAGTGTGGGGAAGAAGAAACGTCTGACCATGTTCTCTTCAAGTGTGATTTGTATATAGAATATAGGAAGAACTTAGTGGATTGTTGTGAAAAGTTAGGTTTGAAGTGGCCGGTGAAGCATAAACTTTTAGTTGAAAATGAAAATATATTTGAGCATTTTAATAATTATTGTAATACTGTGTTACAGTACAAGAAAGACAATCTGCGCGCAGAATGTGGTATTACACAAAGAATTGAGAGTTGAAAATCTGAAAAGCGGGACTCAAAGTATAATTGTTGTCATTGTATATATAAAGTTAGAGATATTGCAACAAATGGGGTCTTCGCAGGCTCTACCTCCACGAGGTCCCTGCTGGGCAACTTATCGGATGCACAAGTAAAATATCTTGCTTGGACAACTGATGAGGCAGAACGAGCAAAGTTTAATTGAGGACAACCCACTGTTCAATTGACAATTGAATGGTGGGGTTTTTCTGAGCCGGTGGATCTTGGGTGTTTTGGCTGGAGAGTAGATTGACCTTTTCTCTTTTTTCTCTTTTCCTTCTTTTTAAGTCATTTTAAGACTTAAAACTTGATAATTTAATTTGATTAAAATTAAAATTCATATAATAGTTTAAATTCAGGGTATGAGCTTCGGCTCGAGGTACCGTCTTTTGTATAAAAGGGAATAACAACTTATCTCGCAATACAAAACTCACAATCGCTGTCCCTATCTACTCCGCCGTGGCGGCCCCGGCATCAGAATAGGGCCCCCGTAAGTTACCGCGTGTCGTAAAAGGCGACTAAAGGGTACCCCCTGCTGGAACGAGAGCGGAGTTCCAGCTAGGGCGCTGGCAGCGCAGAGACGTTCATGCAAGTCAAATATTTGTTCGTCCGCCCTCAATGCGATCCGTGCGAGTCGGATAATTGAGAATGCGTCCCAAAAGCCACGGTGATGATTGTGAACTCCCGTAATGGTAATGGTAAAGGACGGTGGTCTGTGTTATACTTGCAACTGTTATTGTCTGAGGAGGTTTGCTTTAGAGTTTCTCTGGCATCAATCTCGCCGCTGCCAACAATTAACAAACCTGTGTAGCATTGGTCAATAAAGCATCCCAAAATGCCGAATGGTTCAATCGTGATGTTCCAATAGGCTAATGGTAAAGGATGGTGGCATCGGCACGTGTTGCCTCTTGCCTTGACCTGAAGTAGTTCCGAGTTTTTCGGAAGCAACTACCTTCCGGTTGGTCTTGGCATATATGTGGTGCATGCTGTCGTATTTAACCGGTAACCGACCGCCAGTATGGCCTCCGGTTCCCCGGATACTGGAAAGTGGTACTCGTACCTGAGTAGAATGGTACCACGGGACGTGTCTGGAGCCCAGGAGACCTGCGGGTCTCCGCCAGGCATTGGGTATGGATTCGTGGTGGCAGTGGTAGGCCCATATCGCTTAGGGTCAGCGTGCGTTAGTACGTGGCAACACGTCTTTCGCATTCGGTGTGTGAGTTGCATTAATTCAACTCGGGTGGAAACCTGCAGAGTTTCCAGGGATTGGAATGGTCCCGGCTCTCACCAAGAGTGGCAATCGTGACTTAGGTCGGTCGCATTGTCAATTGGCAGGTGACTGGAAGTGATTCTGCGTCACCGGTGCTGGTCAGGCATTAACTCTTGACCCCGTGTCCCATGGGGGACCGTGTTTGTATACCTGTATAGGGAGATCTTGCACGTAAAAACACATTAGGCGATGTCCCTATCTACTTCGCTTAGAGCAAGATGATGGAGAAGAAGCTGAATCAACGTGATCAGATTTCTTCAAAATTGTCGACGTGTGAGTTGCGGTATACAACTCGGGCAAGAACCTGCATAGTTCCTAGGGATTGGAAAGGTCCCGCCCTTTGTCGGGGGTCCGTGATGTCCTATCTAGACGATCGGAAACGGCCGCTTTATTTTACAAAGTGAGAGTCAGCGCTTTAGAACGATGACTATGTTGAACGAATGTTTGAACGACGATACACAGTGAGAGTCACGAAACATCTTGCGAATTTCTGAAGAGAGAGAAAAGTTGAACGAGGACTAACGTCTATAGGAGTCAAACCGTTGGTAAGTCGAAAGACCAGGTACAACGGAACCACCCCAAAATTCTTTTTCGGACGAATTTTTACGGATTATCGTATTTCCCGCTGTCCCTATCTACTAACCGAGTGAACTCTCGGGGATGCAGGACGCACCTTTTACAGGCAATGAAGTGTATAGAGCAATAAAGAAACTGAAAAACGGAAAAGCTCCCGGTTGGGACGCCATTGAAGTTGTGATGTTGAAGAACTCATGGTCCGTGTTGAACGAACAGTTAATTGCTTTGTACAACGGCTGTCTAAAACATGGAATATTCCCTAATGAGTGGAAGAGTGCAAACGTTGTAACTCTCCTCAAATCGAACGACAAAGATCCGATGGATGCTGCATCCTACCGACCAGTATGTCTTCTTCCTATAATGGGAAAAATACTGGAAAGCCTTACGTTAGAAAGACTAAAAAAGGTTGTGGAACCTAAGCTATCCGAAATGCAGTTTGGTTTTAGGCCAAACCGATGCACGGAGGATGCTATTCGAATGTTTTTGCGCCTTAACAGCGAAGTGGTTGAAAAGCACGCCGGCGCTATCTTCATTGATATTGTCGGTGCGTTTAACAACCTGTGGTGGCCTGATGTTATTCATGAATTAAAGGAAAAAGACTGTCCTCCGGGAGTTCTTGGAATCATTCAAGATTTCTTAAATGGTAGGAGAGTCAAATTCCAGACCAGAAATGGTCACGTAGAACGTGTAGTGAATAAAGGTGCACCACAAGGTTCAGTGCTGGCAGGAATGCTGTGGGACACTGTGTTTGATGGTTTGATAATAGAGGTCAGAGAAGCGGGCTTTGAAATCGTCGTTTATGCAGACGACGGCGCCGTCCTGATCCGCGGAAACACGAGACGAGAAATTGAACGAAAAGGAGAACAAGTGCTCAGTGTCATTGAGAAATGGTGCAACGAGCATAAAATGAAACTGTCACTGTCGAAGACTGTCATAATGTTGACGAAAGGAAACTTAGACAGGAATCGACCTCCGAGAATTCTCATGTCTGAGAAACCAGTCAAAGCAGTGAAAAACTTCAAGTATCTTGGAGTTACACTAGCTACTGGCGAGAAGCGTATCAAAATCGATGAACACATAAATTCTACGGTGTTGAAATGTAGAGCTCTATTCTCTCAGCTACGGAGATTAGCGCGGAGAGACTGGGGTATAAAGTTTTCAGCGATGAGAATAATATACAAAGGTCTTTTCGTTGCGATAATCACCTATGGGGCTGCAGCATGGATGGAAATGCTCAACGCTAAGCACTGGAGGCAATTGAAAGCTCTCCAAAGATTTATTCTAATCGGTGTCACTGGTGCATATAGAACGTCGCCAACCGAAGTGTTACCAGTGATGGCAGGTGTACTGCCGATAGAACTCGAGATTCAAAAGAAGCATTATTCATACATGATTAGAAAGGGTATGAGCTTCAAATTGAACGAGTTTGAATTTGATCCCGAAATTTTCGTGGATAATTCAGACCGATGGATTCAGCGATTAAAAGCTGCATCTATCAGATCAGTCGTACGAGAACTCGAATTAAACTGGCAGAGGGAGTGGAGGCAATCCCCTAGGGTAGCCAGAAAACTCCTTCCAGATGTCAGCGAGAGACTCAAGTACACTTGGGTTCAACCGAATCATTATACGAGCCAGTTCCTCACGGGACATGGCAAATTTGCTCAGAAACTAACTCAGTTAGGTTTGAAAGCGGACCCGAGTTGTGAATGCAACGAGCCGGCCGAGACAAGTGAGCACGTATTGATGGAGTGTCCTAAGTGGAACGAACTTAGAACGAACCTCAGACAGATGCATGAGCAACAAGGCCTTAAATGGCCAGTTGAAATGAAGCTCCTAATGTATAAAGAGGCGTACGCACTGTTTGAATGTCTGGCAAAGGATATAATCCGAGCCAAGGAGATTGAGGAGTTGCTTGTCAACTAGTTTGCGGGCAACTCCTCAGTTTGCCGTGTAGACATCGGCAGAAGAATAATCCTAACGTTGCCCTCTGCACATGTCGTAGAAGGCGACTAACAAGGAGGAAGGGGCGGTCAGGCTCGAGGATTAGATAGAATCCTCAGACTGATACTCGCACCTGAGTCTAATGGTACCACGGGGATCGGGTGCCCACTTGGACTTGTTTTTTGCTCCGGTAAATTACTCGTCCTTGGCCGGTCATTTGGTGTTGGACTCGTGGGGGCCGTGGTTAATAGCTCACATCGCTTAGAGCAAGATGATGGAGAAGAAGCTGAATCAACGTGATCAGATTTCTTCAAAATTGTCGACGTGTGAGTTGCGGTATACAACTCGGGCAAGAACCTG